>NW_003298832.1:43898-72326 GCF_000151645.1 Tuber melanosporum | reverse complement strand
ATTATTTTACATTAAAATATATATAGCAGATAATTGGTCATTAACCGTTGATCATTGAGAGGTGGTAGTTTGAGGGTTGATCGTACACTCGCGTCGCGCGAGCGCTGTTGACAACCCCACCCCACGGTCTCATGGCACAACCGCAATTAAACATGTCTCAGATCACGAACACTTCTGACGAGGCACTGTACTATAGCCTATATTCCTAGTATTTTCTCTGCAGAGCTAGAATAGAAGTGGCCCTGAGTGCGAGCTTTGCTGAAAACTATCAGCATAGTCAGATAAACACTCTCTTCCTGCAGAGCTAGCCACTCAGTCTTCATTCCCCGTGATATAGCAATATGGAATGATGGAACATTAAAAAGGCTCACATTGTTGTTAATCGATGCTAATGTGAGGTTTCAGTTGTATGGTCCCAAGCACTTTGGAACTCGAGCCGTGACAGGTGGTATGTCAGAAGGGTGGGTACATAGATGGTGTAGTACTCGCGGAAAGAAAGTTAGTGGACAATTACGGAATTAGGATAGATCTACGAAAGATTACGTTATGGTTTCCATGGCATTATCCCACAAGATGTTGAGACATTCTGGTGCTGTTAAAATCAGTAACACTAGCCTATTTGAATAATCGTGATAGGAAAAACTATATTGTTAGAAACAGCTGTAGTGCTAAGAATACCGCAAAATATGCACTGCTCGGTATGGCTATGATGGAAACGAGTGATTCCGTGGAGATTTAATCACAATTACCCAAATAAGCTGTTACAGATTTAAACATGACTGGAACGTCTTGACGTCTTATGGGATAGTATCGTTGTAACCTAAGAAAGAGGGTGTGAGGTTTTCTGTTCCAGGTGTATGCTATAGCTTATATACAAAAGGATTCTATGACAGTTGTCGTTGGTGCGAAACTTCGAAGTTCCCCGTTGCTTTAAAGAGTGTTTGATATGTACAGTTTAATATATGCTGATCAGTTGTTTGGATGAAAGAAGGGAAGGAAGAAAGAAAATAGCCGGGGGAAAGGAACCATCTAGAGAGTGCGAGGCGTTCAGACATCTTCAACCTTAATCTTAGGTGAGGTTTCCAAAATCTTATAATAGTGTGCCGGAAAATCCCTTTTGGATGTGACTGGGCTACAGGCTAAAGCGATAAATATCCTGGCGGTTCCAGACTAAGCTACTCCATTATGATAACAATCCGGCGACCCTGGGGAGCGTAACATACCCCAACAGAATCATACACAACGCCGAAATCTGCAGCTCGACCCAAACTGTGAACACTAGTAAGGCATTGATGTGCACATTGCTCTCAAAATAGCTCGACGGTACTGAGAATACACGTAAAGACATATTCATAAAGCGGTTGTAAAGCTTGAGAGAGCCGTGATGCTATCAAGACGATTATCGATACTATTGCTACTTGTAAGTAGCGGGGCTGTTCCTGATTCCTCCAGTGCATCGCTGTAGTTTCCGCTGGCGGCTTCGTAAAATAGGTCGTAGAGGGAGATGCATGCCTATATGTATTATGAGCTGCCGCCTAGGCGGGAGCGAACCTTGGTAGGACCGACAGCGAGGGATCAGATATTTTGCTGGAGAGTTCTCGAGGGCTTTGAGGGTGGTCGAGAGTGAGGCTTTGAAGAGCGACTGTAGTGGGATACGTAGACTTTAGCTAGGTTATCTATATAGCTATTAGGGGTGGGATAAGTAATTAACCAACCTCCGGACATTGTGCTACGCATAATGTAGGTGATAACTCCACTGATCCAGTACGCAGATAATTTGCATATAGCAATATGTGTGCAGCAGCTGAGGAAGCGCAGCTGTACCACTCAATCCCCCGAAGACTCCGTGTGTCCTGCGTATATTCCGATAACCTGCTGGGCATACCATCTGGTGAAGAGTCAGTAAATTTCCCTCATGAACGTGAAAAGAGAATAAGACTCACAGCCAGCCCTTAAGAACAACCAAAGCCCCAATTGCCGCAGTAGCAAAAATTGCTAGATCCCCCTTCCCAAATTCCGACCGACATATCCAGCATTACCCCTGACAACTCCGCATTGTTTGCTCGTTTCATAGTAGAAAAGAAAAGCTCAAGACACATATTCAGCCCTCCGAACACGGTGGAAGACGGCTCTTCTAGTGGATGTTCTGCTCCGATGCAGTAAATCCCCGAGCCGAAGCGTATCACTAGACTGGTTATGCAGGAAGAGATGATAAATTTTCGCGGGGCTATCCAGGAAATCACTAGTTAGATAGTGGATAGTAGGTAAGCCAGGTCGAAAGAGCAGAGAGCACTAGCTAGCTAGAATAAAGAATTCCATGGGCTGTGTAAGAACAGTGCAGGTCATTACTAGGAGGATGGGAAACTGAACTGCGAGCTAGCGGGAGAGCGTCAATTGAAACATACCGCTGAAGAACACCCCGAGATCCCTTGAGAATACCGTACAATGAAACAGGGTTAAGGACCCGAAGCACTAAGAGGATGATATTTTTTAGTCATCCTGGAACAGTACTAGTTATGGCAATAGATGTTCTCGGAAAGTCACCGGCTACTCGTTCATTGCTAACCGGAAGACCCCATATCAAGGAAATGGCCACAGAGGGCCTCTTACGATGGGCCACGGCGTGGTATGCTAGAATACTAACGGGCATAGGAGAACGACACCCACGGAGAAATTTTCGAACCATGCTGAGGAAAAAAAGCATTTACTATCATACAGTATGAACGGCTAAAATAATTATGCCACAGATGTAAGGTAAGTCAACAAGACAGTCAAACAGACAAATAAACAAATAAACACATGCAGCCTCTATGCCATCCCGCTATGCCATTCCATACCCAACCTAGACAATGCAATTCTCGCCCCCCAGCTTATTACCCCACTCATCAAATCAAATCAAATCCCGTGATAAAACCTCTCAAACAGCATCATAGCCAGTAGCCAGTCTCCCATCCCCCATTCATCTTCTTCTTCATAAGATTAGTGGCAAGTCTAACCCTCTGCCGAACAACTCCCGGACCAGCCGCTCCTCCCAATCTTCCCGCAGATCCGGTGCTACTCCCGGCGCTGCTACTCTTCTCATTGACGTTGGTAACCGCATTCTTTCACTCCCGAACGCAGGATTAATCCTCCCACCAGTGCCCCTGGATACCGCTTCCTCAGCTTTGCGTGTTATTATTTCTTGTGTCTTTTCAAAGATGTATTCCGTCACTACCACAGCGCTGAGACTGATTGTAGAGAGGAGCTCAGGACGAAAGAAGTCTAGCCGAAGGCTGGGATCATACTTCCGAGTTGTACGTTGTGGTGGTCGAGCCGAGTTGGTTAACGAGTGTTGCTCCGGCGGTTCTGTAATTCTCATCAGTATGATTCCCACAAGTGGAGTCGGGGAGAGAAAGAGAGAAACTCATGAAGTAACGTTCTTCAAAACCATTCCACCCAACAGTATCACCGCGGCCAACGCCACCTCTCCATCTCCAACCTTCCTGAACACGGGTTGCACAGGAATAACACCAGGCAAAAAACAGAAGTAGCCATCCGCGCAATCCCCAACGGCACCAGCTCACCCAAATGGGTGCGCTAAAGCAAATTCTCTTGCGGTAGATGTCTCCCACAGTAGCCAGCTGTAAAGAGTGGCCGCCGACCTCCCATGGGGAAGAATCCAGGGCGCTAGCGTCGCTAGCAAGTGCGTTCATAAAGTATCACTCGGCGGGAACAAGCACATAACTGTTGAAATATGCTTCTGGCACTACCGTAGTATCACTCGCACTATTGATTTTCTCCTTGCATTAGTCTTGATCGCCATCTCAAAACCCCCTTGCAATATTGGTACTATTGAACATACCTCCTTGCCTTTCTTTTCTTCTCTCTGTTTCTGTTTACTTCCTACTGTTGATTTACTCGCAACTTGTGTCTCGCCCTCAACAGTAGATAGTCTGGGTAGTTTGCTCTCTACTGAGAAGTCAATTAAGCAATTCATTATCCTTCTCGTCACTCAACCAGTTCCAAAAACCATCATTCCGTTCTCACTGTTTCAACAGGTTATGAGCCTATTGTAGCCTTCCATCTGCAATTTATTCCTCGCGCTTTATATTAAATCTTCTATCTATCTGTCTACCTATCTTTCTATACTTCAACCTTCTCGATGTCTCTTTCGAAGTTCTCGGCAGCCAAAGACGATTCTGTTTACCGTTGTAAGTACGGTGAAGCTACCAGGTTGAGTCAGTTAACCTACCCGCAGTGGTCCCAGGACCTTCAGTACCTTCTGCAGGGGGCCGGGGCCCTTGAAATCACCCTTGGTCACGAAGTTGCCCCGCCGGCCAACCAGCATGCTCGCCTCCTCGATTTCAATCGCCGTGAAAGCCTTGCAGTCACTTTCATTTATAACTCGTGCGGTCCTGAGGCGAAAGCGTTCCTTCGGCGTATTCCTCGCTCGCCAGCGGCGATGTGGACGGCGCTTGCTACTGAGTTCGATACTGCCGCCTCTCGTGCGGGGAGAGAGGGTCTTATCCGTGAGTTCAATCGTATTAAGTGCAGTGACTACTCATCTGTTAGTGCCTATATCACCGCCTTGATGGATTTCAAGGATGTTCTTGCCTTGACCGATCAGGCCATTACCGACGCTACGTTCATCTCTCGTTTGACCTCCTCTTTGCCGGATCCTTATGACACCACGATTCAGCTATTGCACCAGCAGGCAAATCTTTCGGTCATGGACTATATTACCTCTATCCGGCAGTACGAGGCCACCCTCCGGATCAAGGCCCCAGAGGCCTCTACCTCAAACGTTGCTGCTACTTCTGGTTCTGCTCTGTACTCGAGAGTCAGTTCGACCCACGGCGGTAATTCCGGGTTCCGTAGGAGTGGTCACGGCCTCCGCGGTCGTGATCGCAGTCGTGGTCGCAGTGGCTATCGTAACTCCTGGTCCAGATCCAATGGCTCCGTTGGTGGTCGTGCGGATGATCGTTCCTCGTCCGTTACCTGCTGGCATTGCGGTCGCCATGGGCATCCGCGACGTGACTGTAATTCTCGTCAGAGGGGGAGACAGGCAATGGATGCACATCAGAAGAGTAAAAGACATGACAGTGCTGACAAGAATTCCGGGAGCTCACAAGCTTCAGCCATGCCAGCTACTGCTGACCCAGTCCTCGTCTCTGTTCAAGCCCTTCTGACCGATGTAGTTTCTCTTTCATCGAACGAGTTAACGGTATCAGATACCCGGCAAGCCGAAATCTCGAACTGGTTGATTGATTCAGGTGCAACCCACCACCTTTGTCGGAATCGCGATACATTGTTTTCATACCGAGCCTTTAAGCCCAACGCTACTATTCCCATCCATATGGGCAACAACTCGTCGATCAATGCCATAGGCGTAGGCACTGTACGAATCCTCTTCAAGAACAATCAAAGCCATGAAGTACTGGCCCTAGACGTTCAGGCTCTCTATGCCCCCAATCTTCGGTCATCTCTCCTGTCGGTTGGCCAGCTGTCTGCCCACCGTCGTATTACCTTCACCGAAGATACCTGCATGATATCAAGACTTGACGGAGGTTCCCAAATACCTCTCGGTCAGCTTAGAAATTTGGTCTGGGAACTCGCGGGTCCTGGAAGAGCGGTCGTCACCGGTGCCATCAAATCCCCGGCGCTCTTCCTTCTATCTAGACAGGCTCATGCTCTCCTTGCGAATGCCACCAACATCTCCACTGCCACTGATGTGAGTATCCCAATTACCCTGTGGCATCAACGACTGGCCCATCTCAATTTTCGAGCTGTTTCCTCCATCACCGGTCTCCCCATCAGCGATATTCCACCCTGCCATACATGCATCGAAGCAAAGCATCAGCGCACCTTCGTCCGACTTCCTGTCGCCAGAACTGCAAGACCCTTTGAGCTCATTCACTCCGATCTCTGTGGCCCGATTGGGACCCCGTCCTGGTCCGGATCCCGTTATCTCATCCTCTACATCGATGATTATACGCGCTGGGCATATGGTTATTTTCTGCGGTTGAAGGAATCCATTGAGATTACGAGAATCTTTCAAGAATTTCAGGCGCGGGTCGAAACAGCTTTTCCGAACTGGCCGATTTCGCGATTCAGATGCGATAACGGCAAGGGGGAATATGACAACTCCCTCTTCCGTGGTATCCTGCGTGTTGGTGGAATCCTTTTCGAACCTGCACCGCCTTACTGTCAGCACAAGAACGGCGTAGCGGAAAGAATGATTCGAACAATAATTGGGAAGGGGAGAGCAATTCTCCTGGACTCGAACTTACCTGATGCAATGTGGGCCGAAGCAGTTGAGACGGCACTCTATCTTCACAGCCGTTCTCCATCGACTTCACTTGGGGGTCGGTCACCGTACGAAATGCTGCACGGCATCAAACCAGACCTCGGCCACCTTCGTCGCTTCAGTTGCTCAGCTAGTAGACTTATTCCGAAGGAGCAACGGAATGGTAAATTCGGTCCACGTTCTCGCGAATGCATCATGATCGGTTATGTGCATGATACCGCAAAGATTTGGCGGCTATGGGACCCCGAATTCCGTGCAATTGTTCGTTCATCCGATGTTGTCTTTGATGAATCTCGTACCCCTGGTGATGTGAAGCACGGTCCAGGTCGTGACGTGCTCAAAGAATTTGTTCCTCTTGTGGATGGGGTAGAGGATGATGATGAGATTGGAAGCGTGGCTGCCGTTGACGCTAAGGCAGAAGAACTTAAGCTGGGAGCTGCCAAGACCCCGATGACCAGGGGTGAGGGCAGTAACGTACCTGTCAACCCGGTCCCACCACCAAATAAAATTCTCGTCCCTGAGACTGGGGAGAATGGGGATCAGAGGGTCGTTAGAAAAGAAAGCAGCCGAGCTGCTATGATTGTCGAGGGGGAGAAGAAAGTCAGAGTGGAGCACGACAATCTCCGAATCGGCCAAACAACACTCGATCTCGAGAGCTCCTCTAGTGGCCCGACGTTACCGGTGCCGAAAAGAATTAAAGTTGGTCCGACGGTACAGGAACCAGAGAAAGCTGGCCCAATGTCACTGGGAACTGAAAGGCTTCTGAAGCGCGCGCAAGAATCAAATCAAATGCTTCGTCGATCTCTTCGACACCGTCAGCCTGTCCAAGCAATTGCTGCTGAAGCCAAGAATGTTAGCGAACTCCGTCCGGGTGACGACCCGGAGAGTTACGCAGATGCTGTCTCCCATACAGCGTGGCGGAGTGCCATGAAACAAGAGTTCAACTCTCTTATTGAAAATGACACCTGGGAGGTTGTCAGTTACGATGATATTCGTGAGGCAAAGATCATTGGATGCAAATGGGTGTTCAGAGTTAAGCATAACTCTGACCGTTCTATCCGCTATAAAGCCCGTCTCGTTATTAAAGGATATGAGCAAACAGAATTTGGTGAGACTTACGCTCCAGTTGCCTGGCTGACAACATTCAGAATCCTAATCGCCCTCGCTGCCCAACTCGGCTGGAAAATCCATCAAATGGATGTCATCACCGCCTTTCTGAATCCCGTAGTCAACGATCTGGTCTTTATGGCGTTGCCCGAAGGCATAGAGTGGTTGCACCCCGGGGCATCTCCTGGCGGAGTGTGCCGGTTAAAGAAGGCCCTATATGGGCTTAAAGAAGCTCCCCGCCTTTGGTTTAGCGATATCAATCGCTTCCTTCAGTCGCAAGGTTTTATCCCATCCTCAGGTGATGCTAATCTCTACATCTCTTCCTCGCACAAAGTCATACTGCTGCTATACGTAGACGATATCCTTTTAGCGTCAAGTAACCCTTCGGCCATTGCAACGGTGAAGCAACTTCTTGTAAGCCGATACAAGATGACAGATCTTGGATTGTCACGCCAATTCCTAGGCATCGATATCGAACAGCTCCCGGAAAAGATTCGTATCGGTCAACGACACTTCGTAGAATCAGTCCTGCTGTAACGTGTTCGCAAGGTGCTAATCACGTTATCGGTAAGGGATACGATAGCTTGCAGGTGGCCTGCTCTTCCAGAGAGGAGGCGAGAGCTGAGAACTAAAGGAGGCTTCGAGGGTGTACTGGGAAACAAAGAAGTAACCATTCAACCAAGTATATTGGAATACTATCTGTCGAAGTCTGCCTTTTCTATCATAGAAACAGGCGGTCTTTAAATACACAAATCTGTTCATGTCTAGCATGAACGAAACTAATCAAAGGTATCAATTGATACTCTTTGGTAAAACTCCTTAAGTATCAAAGCGATACTTAGAACAAAACATAAAACAAAACCAAGTATCAAACGATACTTAAAACAAACCAAGTATCAAAGCGATACTTAAAACAAAACATAAAACAAAACCAAGTATCAAACGATACTTAAAACAAACCAATAACCGAGTACCCGTACCGGTTACACCTACGACGGTTCGGCATGAGCGATTGTAACGGCATTTGGACGCCGCTCGAAGTTCGACCTTCTCTGGAATTCAAACCACTTGTGCCTGAGGATCAGCAACTCTATCAATCCTTGGTTGGGAGTATTATGTACCTAATGTTAGGAACACGACCTGATCTAGCGTTCACGATATCGGTCCTCTCAAAATTCTCCGCTTCCGCCGGGTCGGAACACCTTGCGCAGGCCAAGCGTGTTCTAAGATATTTGAAGCAGACAAGAGATATAAAGCTCTGCTATAGGAGAAGCGAGACCCCGCTTGACAGGTCTCTCAAGGGATTCTCGGACTCGGATTGGGCAGGGGATTTAGGTGATCGGAAGTCGACAGGTGGATTTGTTTTTCTACTCTCAGAGTGTGTCGTAGCCTGGAAAGCTAAGAAGCAAACAATTGTCGCCCTTTCAACTACCGAGGCAGAGTACATAGCTGCGTCAGAAGCTGGAAGAGAAGCTGTTTGGCTTCGTCGTCTAATCGGAGATCTCATGGATACAATCTCCCCCACCAACTCAGAATCGTTCTCCTCTCCGACTATCATCTACACCGACAGCACTGGCGGACTTGCGCAAATCTCGAAAGTGCGGCATCACGAGCGAACGAAACACATAGACATAAAATACCACTACGTCCGCGATATCGTCGAGCAGGGAACAGTCTTGTTTTGCCACATCTCAACACACGATATGTCCGCGGACATACTTACGAAGCCTCTCGCAAGAGACCTCCACTGGCGTCATATGGAAAGGATCGGGATGGAGACTGTAGTCTAGGAAGTACCTTTTTGGGGTTAGATATCAGGCCTGTTTGTTTGAAATGTTTTTCCTTTTGTTATTAACTGTTCTAAGGAAGAGCTGAGAGTATACCTTTCCCCCTTGAGACACTTATGGATAGAGGGTTTTACCGGTGCTCGATGATGTTCAAAGACTTTCCTTTATTGTTTATTTTTATTTCTGTTTTCCTTCTCACGGTATGGCAGAAGAGGGGGAGTGTTGAAATATGCTTCTGGCACTACCGTAGTATCACTCGCACTATTGATTTTCTCCTTGCATTAGTCTTGATCGCCATCTCAAAACCCCCTTACAATATTGGTACTATTGAACATACCTCCTTGCCTTTCTTTTCTTCTCTCTGTTTCTGTTTACTTCCTACTGTTGATTTACTCGCAACTTGTGTCTCGCCCTCAACAGTAGATAGTCTGGGTAGTTTGCTCTCTACTGAGAAGTCAATTAAGCAATTCATTATTCTTCTCGTCACTCAACCAGTTCCAAAAACCATCATTCCGTTCTCACTGTTTCAACACCATCCCTTTCCCCTACAACGGAAAATACATTAAATAAAATACCCGGAACATTTACCGCCCCCTCCCCCCCTCCCACCAGCCAATGGACCAACCACCGCACTTCCGGAAAGGAATTTTTTTTTTTAAGTACCGTACGTAGTCCATCAAGGCATAAGCCGCGCGCATCACATACTGAGCGCAGCCCCCCGATCCCAACCCCCCATCTACCGCTATTCACAGCACGTTATCCCATACCACCCCATCACACCCCGCATTCATCCCATCCCATCCATCCCTCAACCCATCAACTCATCAACTCCTTCACCCATTCATTCATTCATTCATTCATCCCCGTTCCCGGGCCGGGGAAAACTACTTGCCTACTCTTACATTCACACACACTTACACATACATCAGTGCAACGTGGTGGCAATTCACGCCAGGTGGACGGAGGAGGGAGGGGGGCATGATATCTTTTGTGCGATTTTGTCCATATATCGGTACCTAAGGATAGACGTAGGGCAGATATCACAAGTATAAAAGATGAATCGAGAGGGAATGAAGGGGAACGCATGGGATCAAGCGATCCGTGGAGATTATCGTTTCCTTCGCACAACCTATCGGGTTGGTCTGGTCTGGTCTGGTTTGGTTTGCGGAACGGGTGGTAGTCCCCCATGTGCTGTGATTGGGGGCTCCTCAAGTTTGGCCTACCAGTCCTATAACTTGCCATACTCGCCCGCACAGAACACCACGATGACCCTGAATGAGATCCGAATATCGATCCTCCGGCACTCCACCCGCGGCTCAGAGACATATATATAAACTATCTAAAGAGCCCGAAGGAAGTGAAGAAGTGAAAACATATCATATGACAACTAGTCGAATATCATACAAATAACGATGATGCAGCTGCGCCCAAATAGTCCCCCAAGAATAATATCCTAGAATTATGCATTAAAGTGGCGTTCAATAGATTTATGCACCCTACTTGTTTGTTAACATGACCCCTTTTATGTATTCCTCTCAAGATATGATAACACAGCAACCCAAGTAAGGTTCACATAGAAGAAAATAAAAGAACGCAAGGTCAACAACCCCCAAACCTAACGACCGGATGAAACTAACCCTCACCGGACCCTTCTCACACTTAGTACTTGAGTACTGGTATGACACGATAGTAAAAAAAAACGCAAATATAGCCATCGTGGGTAAACTATGTTATGACACGAAGAAGAAAAAATATCTCAAATGAAGGCACCGAAATGGTAAAAAAAGTTAAAACTGCTATAAGTTGGTGAGAAATTTCAGTTTTCTTGGTTCCCTCACTCCTCACCCCGTTCCCGAAACATGCACAAGTGAATTTGTATAGAAAAAAAAGAAAAAAGGTAAGGAAAAAAGTATGATTTATCCACAAGTGTCCTAGACTGGACTAAAATATCACCCTCCAATTCCAGCCCAAGATTGGTTTGGTTCATCGCCACTAGCTACTGCTACAAGCAAGTACCTATTAACCCGGGTGCACAGTGTAGAGTTGGAAGGGGGAA
This sequence comes from Tuber melanosporum, assembly GCF_000151645.1. NCBI lineage: Eukaryota > Fungi > Ascomycota > Pezizomycetes > Pezizales > Tuberaceae > Tuber > Tuber melanosporum. The sequence goes on along the minus strand of NW_003298832.1, from coordinate 61,090 downwards.
GAAAAAAATATGGAGAAAAAAGTAAAAAAAGCCACAAACACCCCTTTCAGAAACGAAACTACGGCGTCATTATCGTAACAAGCAATCGAACCCACCAACCGGATAATTCCCGAAGGCCATGTGAAAAGGATAGGAACCAGGCCACGAGAATTATAAAACAAAAGAAATAGCCAAAGGGAACATTAGGATGAAATCAAAATGCAAAAATGTGAACCAAGAACTGAAGAAAAAAATAGGAATCACGGTCTAAAAAAGAAAAGAATACAGAAAATCACCCAGACAATAAAGAAAAGAATGATCGTAAATAAAAGAAACGCAAAGGAATGGTAAAAAAGGGATAAACCCGAGAATGTAGCACTACCAGTAAAGAAGAAACCCCAACCCATGACCATTTTCCTTTCCCATCGTAAAACAAATGAATACTGAACACTACTCGAACCCAGTCGGACTGATGAGAAGGGAAAATTGTATCCCTTCGAAAGAATTAAAGAAAGAAGAAAACGCAGCCCATCTTCCCTTTTAACATATAGTTCAAGAAAAGAAAAGATAAAGGAAAACAAAATACAGGTAAGTCCGGCAGATATAAAAACAAGTATACCGAAGTTAGTGAAAAGCCAAGACTAGCAGGGAACAAGGAAACACAAAAACAAAGCATGCATCCATTGTCTCTAGCAGTTGACGATCGGAAAAACCAACTTTTATGTAGTGGAGTTCGCCAGGAAAAAATATTTTTGAACCAATCACCAAACCATGCGAATTGAGTGAAAAGGAAAAGGAAAGGAAAAAGTACTTAGGCAGTGACGGGTTGGCAAAAGTTCGCCATCATGTACCCATCAGGTCTCTGGCAAACAGAACAGCCACAAGGATGTCCGCCAGGCCAAGCACGGTGAGAGTGATGATAATTTGATAATGCCGGAAGCTGATATGTGGATGACCGGTGATGTGATGCAAAAGCGCCAGACCACCCATAAGCATACCCCTCAGGAGTTGTCGGACCGGTCTCCGGGGCCGATGGAGGAGAATATTCTCCAGGGTTCAAGTACCAATAAGAGCCCTCAGGCTGAGATTGCTGAGGACGCTGTAGGTGCAGGGCAGAATCGTTCAATATGCCCAAGGGGTGGTAGGCCTGTGAGGACGGGTACAAAGGTGAGAATGACGTCGACTCGGTGCGATGGTGGTGACGAATATTAGTGTTGATGGGTGCAAGCGCCGGAATGGCCGCCTTTGTCCCGTTTTTCCTAACCCACGTTTCCCACATTGTTGTATACTGGCTGAACCCTTTAGTTCCCTCGGGATCAACATGCAAATCCCACCCTATCTCCTTCAACCAATCCTTCTCCAAAGTGTTGAGTTCGTCCACAGGGAGACCTGTGACATCAGACCAAGACTTGTTCTGGAAGGTGTTATCATCCAGAAACTTGCTTGCGAGTAGAAGAGCGATTGTAATCATTCGATACACGTGATCATGCCGCAACGCGGTAGGGGTAGGCTTGGCCATTCGTCTCTGCAGATAAACTAGACCTAGCAAAATGGTTGAACTTGGCAACCGTGTTGAGGATAAAATTTGAAGGACAAATTTACGGAATTGCTGAGGTAGCGCACGGTCCGAAACAGAACGTTGATAAACACTAGAAGTAACTTAGCACTAGATAAAATTTGATCAAAAAAGGGATTTTCAAATACTAACAGTTGTTGAGCCATAACGCCAACAAATTCCGTCATCTCCTCCATATCGTAATCTAAGTGGGCAGATACCCCACCAACAGGTTTCTCTTCAGGCTGATGCACAGATTGCTCCTGCTTTCTTGGCTCCTGTCTGTGACGAAAGGATTCCTCAAGAGGCGGCAATTCCAATCGTCGGCCAGATGACACAGGCATTGGTAGCGACAATGCCGGCACAGGAAAGTACCGACCAGCAGGGTGGGTCAAACCGGGTGGTGGTAGGCCGGAATAATTGCCCTGCTGTTGTGAAACAGGGTATGGTTGTCCAGGAGCATGTGAATACGAAGGCATCTGCTTCCGACAATAAGTTTCCATGAGATTATGGTCATAGACGGCACCTTTCTCAGACATCGCCAGTCCCTGCGAGCTCATCGCGAACTGATGAGTATTGAGCTGGATGCCTCCATTGCAGCCGCCATAGGATGGAAGATAATCGGGAGGCGTGAGCGGGAGGCGAGATTGAGGAGTAAACATGCAGGGCATGGTAAGATTCGAGGGTTTGTAGTAGAAAGAAGCCGCGCGGTCGAGAGTATGCCGTCTTTCAAGAATCAACATAATCTCGTTAGCCATCTCCCGCTCGAAATTCGCAGGGCGAATCATCCAGCTAGACAATCCCAGGACAGCCTACTGCCCTCAACTACTCACCAGTCTGTTTTTCCTCCTTCCTTGACTAAGAATGCGTAAGCTACGACGGATCGTAGGTGCAAAGAACTAAGTTTGCGGTGCAAAACTTAAACTCGATTGCCCATTCAAAAACACGGCTGTTGGATATCGGGTGACTGTGATGGTGTGCTTCGTCAAGTCGAAAAGGTCTGGAGTCGAAGGTTTATCGCAAGACGACAAACAGGAAGTAGAAAACGGCTAGACGGATACCAAAAGGCTAAACCCTTCAAAGTTGCGTTTTGTAATGTTAAAATAAAAGGCTTTCGAGATGAGAAGTTAGAACTCCAATGAAAAAAGAGAGAAAAAGAAAAGAAAAGAAAAGGCAAGTGGAAGTGCGAGCGCCGGAGTGCGAAGACGAAATGCTAAGTTAATAGGTCCGCGATTCGCTATATTCTGAAGAAAAATCTATTAAGATGGAGCAGAGACAGGATGATGTTCGTGGCGCTGATTATCAAAACCAAAGAAAAGTCGTGACTGAAAGCGAAGAAATGCCGATGGTATGCAGCAACGTGAATGTGACGACGCCCCCGAAAAAAAGACGTAAAGGAGAACCGTAAATATGTCCGAGAGGGTAGTTGATTACCGGTAGTCGAGAGAGAGAAACCTTTGATCGTGCCTCTGGGTGTTGTTGCTGTTTACTTTTCTGCCGCCCGGGATCCCTTTCGATACTCCAACCGACAGTCAAGTGGGAAGGAGAAGAGGTTGTGAGAGGTTGGGGGTTGTGGAACGGTTTTTATTATTCGAGGGAGAAAGGTTGACAGACAAGCGGATCCTAGCTGGGCAATGATTCGACGCCGCAAGGTGCAAGATTTTCCCCCTACCGCTCTGCTACCCACAACAGCCCAAAGCAAGCAGACTTATTCAATGAAGAATACCGTCCGATAATTAATTTTTTAATTTTTTTTTTGTTTACTTTTTTAAGAGAGAAAGGCTTAGAAGGGGTAAAAAAATTGAAAAGGGGAAATCACTCTATTTTTCGATTTTCGATTTGGAGAGGGAGAGAAGAAAGGTTGAGCGGGAGGGAGGGAGGCGGGAGGGAGGGAGAGGAAAGGACTCAGAATGAGAAAAGAGGAAGAAGAATTGGAACAGGGGCCGGCACGGACAAGAGAGTGGCAGCGAGGGAGAAAGAGAGAAAGAGAAAAGAGAGAGAAGAGAAAAGAGAGAAGAGAAGGAGTAAGAGAGAAGGGAAGGAGGCAGGGAGGGAGAAGGGGAAAGCGAGAATCGTTGCGTTACGGTGCAACTAGCAAGGGCCAGTTGTGGGCGTGAGGCAACGAGAGTGAGTAGGAGGAATAATTTAATGGACGGACGATGGAGACGGAGCAGCAGCGCCGCCGACCGGAGATGTCAAGATTTTTATTTTTATTCTTTCCCTGTTCCAACAAAGGAAGAAAAAGAAATTGATGACTTTACTTTCTGACCGTTTGACCGTGGCGGATCGCACGCGAACGTCCGGCCTACTCAAAAAGAGGCTGTCTTTCTCAACAGTAATTTAGTCAAATCTGGTCTCATCGTTCGACTCGGTATGCCTATGACCATACTACCATCTAATAATTTCTATGATGCTCCTCCTTCCTTTCCATTTCTCCATCATATCCATCATACGGGACTAGTGAAGTGAGTGAGAAAAATCCGCCCGGCGCGGAAGGTGTATCGTGCCGGCAGCACGAATAGACTATCATGTTATGGCTCTCTGGTTATGGGGGCGGCCTCTCTCACCCTTCACACAGTGTAATCCATCATGCCCACGGTACTCCTCTTCCCCCAATTTACAAGCAGTTGGCCACCACCCCTTCCACCACACCGGAACAAAACCATCTGCCCCACTGACACCGACCGCTGCCTCTGCTTGCTAACTTACCGGTATGGTACTGCCATCCCCAGTCAAAAAGTCACCCAGTCACTCTTTTTTTCCCCCTCCTCTTTCTCCACCCTACCCAGTTTATTGGTCCTTCCTTCCCACCACACGCTCATCCACTCATTCGCCCATCCCTCCATACAACACCACTCCCCTCCTCTCCGCTTCTAACCTCATGCTGGTGCTTCATGCTGTGGGTGCTTCACTGCTTTTCGCGCTTCCTAGCCCAAGGTCGCTCTGATGGGCACCACCAGGATGAGGGGGTGTCACCCCCACCAGACATCCACCCAAATTTATTCTTCACCCTCCCCAACCCCTCGCCTCCCAGCTAGTCATCCAAACCAACCCTTTCCTCTTACGGAACAATCTATCCTTCGATGATGTCTTGGCTCACCTAATCTGCTGCTTCTGCCCCCTTTTCGTCAATTGTTTCTACCCATCCACTCACACCTGCCACTCACGCCTTTTGTTCCTCTGCATGACAAGGATTTTCCCGCCCGACTTGGTGAGAGAAAGAAAAGAGAGAAAAGCGAACGGAAAGGAAGTGAGAGAAAAAAAGGGAAAAAAAACCGAGCGAGTGTGAAAAAAGTATGGCTCAATCTGAGCTCATGACCCATTCAGCCAGTCAAATCTCTGTTCATCTCTTCCTCTCCCCTCCCCCTTCCGAATGACTGAAGACTTCCTCGCCACCCGCTTCCGGCGGACACTGCGGGGCAGTGGATGAACCTGTACGATTATCGAGAAATTTTTACCTGTCCTTCTGATTGCCCATTCCCAAAGTATCCGGAAATCTTGGCAAAGATGTTGTGGTAAGGGAGGAAGCTTTTTAACCTACTGGTGCGCAATTCCTCCATAAGGAATGGCCAGCCTCAAACTTCTAAGGTCACTCAACTGTAGCTATTTATTGTCATAGCTCCCTTTCCCCCATACCCCGACCCGTCACAGGGTAGACTGGAGATCAAGCGTAAAAAAGGTCTTTCAAAAATATCAACTTTTACGTGAGCTATGGGTTCAGGGTGGGGTATGCAAAACCCAAAGTGGCGATACGTGGCTGTGGTTGAAGTTTTCACCTACCACCAAAAACTGAGCCAAGATTTCCGGATGCTTTTGGAATGGCCAGGTACTCGTAGAGGTCCTATGCACGAGCGGTACCGGTACGAGTAAATTTACTCGTACAGCTGACAGTACTCGTACAGTGCTCGCACTGCTTTGTCAAGAACACTCGAGTATGATACATACCTCTGAGAGCATACGGCTCGGCGCTATTCAGGGAAAGGTTTTTTCTGACCACCGTACTAGTAAAGCACGCAGTGCGGTACAGTACTTGTAAAAACCAGTGGCCATATTCTGCAGGAGGCTGCCTGCTGCCTAGGTCGGGGTTGTTAGTGTCCTGCAATTCGGGCTGAACTTCAAAAGCGCCGACCCATCGGCAAAGCGGAGCTACTCTTGGCAAAAGAGCGCAAGTAAGTTACTCAGGTATATACTGTATCCTAGTACTATGATACTACGAGTACTGCAGACTAGTGCCAATTTTATCGGATTCAAGCTCAAACGGCTGTTCGGCAATTGTACTGGTCAACTTGCTCCTTCACCTCCAGCCCTCCTTTTTTACCGCGTTCCTCCTTGTTTATTTACTCCATGCTTGCACTTCCTTCTTTGGTAAACCTCTAACCAGATCTAAAAGTTTCTGCCTAGCACTAACTTTTTCACCTCCCTCCACAATTTCTCACTTCTTGCTTCAACAATTATGGCAGCGCTTCCTTCACCCTAGTCTAACACCATGTCCTTCAGCTTGATGACCTTTCTTTTTTCTTTTTTCTTTTGTATCTGCTTTTTCCTCCGTCTTTCCCCTGCCAGTGCTGATCAACGAGGGACAACATGGTTGCCGAGAAACTTGTACCATCGGTATCCAGATCGTGGAGACCATGGTTATTCATCATCAGCGAAAGTCCCGAACATGGGAAAATCAAAAATTAACTCTCATTTTAATAATATTTACACGGCCTCCTCCAATACACACTCGCCTTATCTCTCCTTCGGTCTTTGTGACTTAACATTTAATGAACAAAGCACGGTAAACATCAATATGGTCACCCACTCGGACTGGATGACGCTTTGAAGGAGAAATGATGACGCCCCCGGAGAAGAGAAGAAAGGTGAAGTGAAAGAGAATAGTGGTTCGTGCAAGGAGACTTAGGTGGTGAGAAAACTGGTTATTTCGGAAAGGCTTGGATGCCTTGGTGGGTAGCAAGACCTGGAAGAAGTGTACTGTAAAATGTCGGTTTTTAGGCCTGGAGAATTGTGAGAGATTACAAGGCACATGCCAGATGTTTTCGTACACCTAATGCCAAGTATTTAGTGGAGTACAGTCGTGTCCGGAAAGTAATGATACCCCTCCATGGCAACCAAGTCCTCCAAGGCCACAGTAATTATCCACTCCTGGTGAGCAAAATATATAGTAAATAAAATCAAAAAAATTACTTTGGAAAAGTATACCCACTAAAGTAAAACAATATTTATAAAAAAATAGCACATTTTGTCATACAAGTATGTTCTTAATAATAAGATATATACTGATACTATTGGACTCAAATCTTCTCAAAAAGCATATATTTTACCATTCCAATCCACCTCTCCACACTGTAACTAGAACATATTTTCTTTTATTTTAGTAACTTAAAATCCTAGAGATTATTTTGAATCTAATACTTTGAGATAAACATAGCAAAGTAGTAAACATATAATATAAGTATCAATAGAAATAGCAATGATCCAAGTATGTAATTATTATTTCTAAAACACTATACCCAATCTCAAAACTACTATTGGGAGAAAGTATATCTTATAAATAATATGTAAAATAAAATTGGCCTTAATTAGAGGTTGTTTTATACCAAAAGGTCATGGTTGAAATCATGTTATCTGATAACAGTATAAATTACTTAAAAAGCTATTTTTGAAGTTTAACTATTAACTTAAATATTTAATCCAAAAACTGTCTATAATATAGAATTGAATAAGAGAAAGGGAGTTATTATTCTGATATTATAAATAAATATTAATTTTTTTTTGAAAGTAATATGTTATCTTGTATTAAAGGCAATAAAATTTACATAAATTTAACTAATTTCTTACACTGAGAACTGAAAGAATCTTCTGTTAAGATAAAATTTATATTTTATGCTCTTATATATCTTCTATATATTATAATAAGCTTTCATGTTAAATAATTAACTATTAATAGTCAGAAATCAGAAATAAATCAAGCCTGTTTTTAAACAAAATTATCAACTTTATGAAATCATAGTTTGATATTTCATTTGCAATTTAATTTTGACCTATATTAAAAATCCTGATTCCTGATTACCTAAACATAGTGTAGACATATTACTATATTATCACTGTGATAAATTGTAAAGAAAAAAAATAACAAATCAAGTATAATTTCTTTAGTCCATTTTTACAGGTTATTTAAACTTTGTACTTCATTGAACCATTTTACTGATAGAAACTTCCAATATTTCATAAAAACAAACCTTATCATCTATATTTTACAATATCTTTTAATTGAATTTATTTCCGAACTATTTTTGTGGCATTAGGTTTAAAGTGGTATACATGGTTGAATTTCACAGGTGTATCATTACCTTCCAGATATGGCTGTACAGTGCACAAATGAAAAAACACCGAACAGAAACACAACACCTCTATTTTCCACAGAATAGGTATCATGACCAGAGTGTGTTAACAAAAAAAGAAGTATAACCAATAGAAATATAGAATAATAAGCTTCTATTTGGAAATATTGTGACTAAAATACATCAAAAAATAGGGAAAAAATATTTTAATTGAAACAGAACACCATCTTACTATAAGCGAGGATAGGAGCTCCTGTAAAAGTATTAAGATAAAAAGGCTTCAGAAAGGAAAGAGGAAAGAAGTATATGCTAATGAGAAAAGAGGGATTTTTTTCATAATATCTGTATCCTTGGCTCCAACTCCTCCGCAATCTCATCAAGTACTTTGGTTGACCTCTGGGTCTCGGTGTACTGAGACCCCAATTCCTCCAGTTGAGCATGTTTCTATTACTTCTTCATTAAGATCTAAGATCTGTGGACTCAGCACTTATGCCTTATCGTCCTTTCACCATGTTGCTCAAGAAGTAGGAATTGCTGTTAGCATAGTCTTCTCAATCTGCCAGGCACCATCCATATCAAAAAGGGTCAAGTCATGGCCCCTGAAGACACTTAGTACACCTATTTGCAAATGACTTATTGAGAGCACAACATCAAGTCAGAAAAACCGGTGTCTTCTATTTTCTGAGGTTGCTGCACTTGCTGGTATTAGAACTGGCCCACATCAGTTACGCACAGCTTTTGTATCTAAAGGTTACCATCGTTGCATTGCATGCGCTCACCCATATCTCTCTTTTCAAACTAAGTAAAAGCGTTTTGATTGGACATGGCACTACACAGATAGGGCACATGCAGATTGGCATAAGGTCATATGGAGTGGCGAGACTACATTTAATGTTAGAGGACTCTCTTCAATTGGTAGAACTTGGATTACTCGGATGCCTGGTAAGGAGGATCATGAAGATTGTCTAGTATCTATCGTTTCAAAGCTGCAGACAGTTCTTACATGGGCATGTTTTGAAGGTAGCAATAAGGGGCCATTGATAATCTGGGATAAGGAGAATTGGGAGAAGACAGTAAAATCAGTCTCATTCTCTCAGCATATTGTTCCTAGGCTCTACGAATTTTAGCAACAACAGTCCCGCCTTCAACTTGATTATGTTTATCTTATGCAAGATAATGTCTCTCTACATCTAGCGGGCTACACTCAGAGTCACTTTAAGGAACTAAGTTTATGGGAGTATTCCATCAATTGGCCTCCTTCCTTCCCAGACTGCAATCTAATCGAGAATGTGTGGTGTCTTATGAAGCAACAAATTTGGCAGCGCACACCATGTCCCACCACCAATGATGCTCTTTATATCGCCATTCAGGAGGAATAAAATACAATTACTTCTGCAGAACTTAGTTCCTTGGTGGATTCACTTCCAACCCATGTTCATGAGGTGCATATTACACTCTTTTCTATGTTCCATTGGTGTTATCTCTCTATACTATTTCTACTACAACTACGGCTACTACTACAGTGACCTTTTTCGTACATTATCAAGTTATAGGCCAGTTTAGTACCTGAAGCTGTCATCAGAGATTCTGATTCTCCTGTAGATTCAAATTGCGAAAAGTGGATATTCGAGATACTAGTTGTATGGAAACTTTTGTAGCTTTTTCTCAACTTTTATGCTCTTATGATTATGGAATTTCTTTTCTTCATTGTTCTTCCTTTTATTATTATTATTCTTATCACTGTTCTACTATTATTTGACTTCTTCTATAGCAACTTGAGGTCAGACCAAGGATGGGGTCTTTTTTTTTTTAACTTGTAGTAATGTTTTTGTAGGCAACTAAATATATGTCTCAAACATCCTAGTATATTCCATGGTGTATGAAATCATCTGTTCCTGGTACTTGTATATTATAATAATATTATCATGTCAACCATAAATACCAAAAGAAAGATCAAAGAACTACAACAAAATACCTCTCCTTTTTTTAACATTATTTCAGCTTTCTAGTTTTTTACAAAACGTGATACACTAGTACTGTCTTTTCAGATTCTCCTAAGATTCTTCAATTATAAGCTCTTTATAAAAAATAACCTTAAAAATACTCAAGCTGAAGGCCTTTGCATTCCAGTACAAGTATGATCATAACAAACATGACTAGCAATTAAAAGTAATACTTTGTAAGCTACATAGAGAAGTAAAATAGTAGCAAAGAAGATAAATTAAATGAATTAGTGTTACAAATGTGGCTTGGCACGGAAAAGGTTTTCACATGACTCATAATTAGGACTCGTAGGTATGTTATTGTTTCACCCATATGACTTATTTAGGTCATATGACTTATTATGTTATGATTTGTTATATTTTATGTGTGATTTGATTATGAGTCATGTGATATGCGCAAGACGAGTATGCCTTGCAAGTATGCCTTGCAGGTATGCCTTATGCATGTGATTTATGTTTTGTACAAGACCTCATTATAAGGTCATGGGTTTTACACGTGTGACCACTCTGGGTCATATGACTTGTTTATTGCGTTATAATTGGTTTATGAGTTTTTGCATATGACTTCGCTATAAGGTCATGGGTTTTAGGCATGGAACGACTTTGGTCATATAATTAGTTTATTATGATTTGGTTTCATGCATGTAACAACTTGAGTTCACCTGACTAGGAGCGGGTAGAGTACTATATAAAGAGGATGATATGCCTAAGGAGGGTAGCCTCTTCATACTTTCTTCTATTGACTTTCCTCATTCTTACTTTTACCCTGTCTCAGAAGGTAAAGGTACTCTGGTGACCAATCAAAGCCCTTGATTTCTATCTCACAATTATCTTCAAGTCTTTAACTTCGAGCACCTTCCTGGGCCTCGCGGTTAATCCCTCCGCTTACATTCTCTGGAAGTTGTTACTTCCTTCTACTTATCATCATAGTTGCTCTCTTCAGTCACCTCCTCATAGGCACAATGTCTAAGTGAGCCTCAGTCCCCTCTGTCTAGTCAGCGGACATTAGTCAGTGGTGTTATCTCATGATATCGAGAAGAACTTTGCCCTGGGAGCCGAAGTCTCTTGCCTTCGGCATCACATCTCTGTCTTATCTTAATGACTTTGTCACATGGAGAAGAAATTGTCTACCCTATTGGGGCTGGCTGCTGTAGCCTCTGAATGTGCTATGGTTCACAGTTTGGTCATGATGTTAGTGGCCGAAGCTTCTACAGTTATCCCTTCTTTGCCAGTCCACTCAGTCGCTTCAGTTACTATGCTGGTTTTTGTTGTGGGGAGTGGACTTGACTCTGAGGATTCTCAGGGTCCAGCAGAGGAGCTTCCTGGGAAGAATATTGTGCAGGTGGTTATCTTGGCCTCTCATGCAGCTGCAGTTGTAGATAGTAGTATGGGTGAACTGGTTTCTGATTCATTAAGTCCAGTTGTAGTACATGCTACTGGTTTGAGTGGGGTGGATTCCTTTATGGTGGTACCAGCTCCCATACTGTAAGAACTCGAATAATCGGACCATGTGCTAGGAAGTTGATTTTGAGTTTGAGAAATGGGAGTGTGGGAGATTAGTGTCTTAAATAAAATTGTAACTTAAGATAAAAGACAATTTCAACCTCAACGTCATAAATGTAAACATCATGATGCGTCAAAAATGAGTCAATTCTATAAAACAGAGAAGATGTATCATAGTAGAGAAAAAAAGAGTCAATAGGTAAACTATTTTGGAAGGACAAAAGGTAGATATTTGCAGCTTCTTGAAAATTAAAAAACGAGAAGAAAACAAAGAATTAAAAGATCAAAATATGCCATTGAGAAGCTCCAATCTCCCATGTGGCCATATTCATATTCAACCCAATCTTCCATTTCTTTCAATAGATTGTTTTTATGCTGGGATTAAGAAAAGACCAGGACCAAAGTGAAAGCCACTCTCAGCAGCATTGCAAAAGCCTAAAAGTCCACCAGTCAATTCTTATCATTCCTATAGAGTAAACTATAAGCTTAGAATTCATTCTTACTGGAGTTCAAAATGCATGCCCTGTAGCCCTACATGATTTTGTAAACCAACCCGAGCAGAGGTTGCAGACCGGTTGCAACTTCCAGCAACAAACCTTTCACAATGGAGAAAGCAGGAGGAGGCAGGATACGACCGGGAGGCAAAGGGAGGGCAACAACGGATACTGGGTGGGGGAAGGCAGAGGCAGTAAAAAGAGATAGAGCGGGAGCTTTTCAAAATATTTCGGAAGAGAAGAGCAATGGGGAGGCTGGTTCGTCATGGCTAGTTTCGTCGTGTTAGTACGGAGCTAATTTAAAAGCACTATGAGGATCGAGAAGTAAACCTTTATTGTTTTTTGAATGGGTGGTTTTGAGAGGCTTCCTCTCATGGCATCAGATTAGTCTTCGTGCTATAACAAATAAAGCCAGCAAACTGCCAACAGATTTTGGCGATGCGATCCTTAACTGGATGCGATTTAATCGTCGAAATTCACAGATTAGAGGCAAGGGAGACTCACCAGCAGCAATTGGTAGATATCGGCTCCAGAATATCTGCAACATGGATCAGACTCCTGTACCATATGAGTTCATTGAAGGACGTACTTACAATATTAAAGGTGAGAAATCTATTTGGATGCAGTCCAGTCAGTCTTCATGATAGGATAAACGCTAAGGAACAATTCAACTTACAGTTTTTACTGATGGAGTACTGCGAGTAAAGCCACTTATTTTCTTCCGTGGAAAAGGTATTGGACTCACGATTGTTACTAAAATGCATGAGTATGACCCAAGGGTAGTGGTTAAATTCAATCCTACTGCCTATGCAAACAGTGAGAATATTGTTAGTTGGCTTGATGAGCAATTAGTTCCAATCTTGGAAAATGAACCCACACTACTTGCCTTAGATCTCTTCAGCGGCCACAAAACAGATGAAGTACTCGATACTATGAAGGCGAATAATATTACAGTTAGTGTTATTCCTGGAGGCTGTACAGGATTGATACAACCTCTTGACATATCAATAAACAGACCTTTTAAGGACATTTTAAAGGTTAGTCAATCTCTTTTACAATGAAAAAAAAACCCATTTACAAGGGGGTTCTTGCCATCTCTACACCCCCCCCTCCACAAACATCTTTAGTACTCCATCACTCCCACGCTCAGCAGACCACGAGAGTGGGATCTGGCCATATTTGGTGTCAGTCTGGTTGGGATTGAGATCCCCTCATTCCAAAAGCATCTTGACCACCACCTCATGCCTGTTCTCGGCTGCCAACAAGGGTGGCATTTGGCCATATGCGGTGTCTGCATGGTTGAGATTGATATCCCTGCATTCTAGAAGCATCTTGACCACCCCCTCATATCTGTGCCTAGTAGTCCAAGAGAGTGGCATCCGGCCATTATTAGTATCTATCCATTCAGGATTGATGTCTCCTCATTCTAGAAGAATCTTTACTATCCCCTCATGCTCGCGCCACATGGACTACAAGAGCGAGATAGTATTGGAACTTATCACTGCACTGGCTCACTCTGGATATCATCCTGTAGGCTTAGCTGTTAGCAAGAATCTTCGAACTTTCACTATTTACAGGGCTGGCCATGCTAACGTATAAAATGTTAATTAGAAGTCCTTAGAATAAAAGCTTAACGAGATAGAATGAGAGGAGGAACAGATTTTGGCTAGCGATGGAGGGGTACTTAGCGGAGGTAAGGTGGGGCGACGGCGAGTTGCAGTGACATGGGCGATTGGTAATGCTTGGGAGAGATTCTCGGTGGAAAAGGTTGCGGTGGTTCAAAAAGCATTTCAGGTTGTTGGACTTGCTCTCCCAATTGATGGGTCAGCGGATCATGAAATATCTACTAAGGGGATTGAAACTGGGTTTCATACCAAAGGTTTGAAGGATTGGCAGGTGGGGGGTATGGTGGATGATGAAAATGACTCTGTAGTATTAGATGTTAGTGGGGATGAAGTAGAAGTATTTTTCGAGTAGCTAAGACACAATGAAACTGATATTGCGTCTTACCTGATGACATTGCTTGGCATGACTCACCTTAATTGGACTTCTTAGTACATGGTCCGATTATTCGAGTTCTTACGGTAGTTTCACCTCCTCTAGAGGGGCAGGTACCTGAGTCCTCTGTGGGCCATCAGTGTAATGCCTCTAGTGGCGTTCCCCCTGTGGTGGTAGGTTGTAATAAGGATGGCCTGTCTACTCCCGTTTCTAGACCTGCACCAGGATAGAAAGAGGAAGAGAAACAAGAAGCGTCCAATCAAACAAGACCAGTCCTCACCTTCATCACTTGTCTCCAACTCAGAAGAGTTGTCGCCTTCGCCAGTTCGCTATCACAACTGGCTGCTATGGAGTACAGGCCAGTTCTGCTATTGATAGAGGGAGCTGAAGAGTTTGAGGACTAGAATACCTGGTATGTTCGGTCAAGTGTCAGTGGCTGCATGGGCTGGAACACAGTAATCCTAACAATTACAGCCATGGTGGTCTGTCTACGCTGCTACTGTAGTACTGTCCAGATTCTCTTTCTCAGTTTATACCCAATTGGCCAGGGAGCCCATACCCCATAAGTTGGCTTTCCTTCTTATCTACACGCTTGGGGTTTTAGATGTTTTTTTTTGTTTTAGGATATGAGTATGTTGCCGAGGCAGTGGGTACAGGTGTCCTGGGATCCTTGAGTGGAGATGCTTGGGTGGGGTGTTACTATAAAGCTAGTTATTGCAGGATCAGATTCAGGTAGTAGTAGTAGATTTTACAATTTTGTACAGGTTACTTGGCTAGTGGGTAGACTGAGCTGAGGAGGATTTTCTTCACCTTTGATGGTTTTGAATTTAGTTGTCAAGTTGGGGCATGGTGCAGGCATGTTTGAGGTACCGAATCAGAGGAGTAAATAGTTTGTAGTTAGTTATATCCTGGTTGTGCTAACTTGGGAGCCTGGCCCTGGAGCTCTTTGTATGCTAATATTGGTAGTATAATTTTAAATAAAATTAAATTGAATTCTGAGTACTTTTCCTACTTATTACTTATATCTCTACAAATATAAAGTACTTTTACATTCTTTACTATTATTACAATCTTTATTACTATAATGACCAGAGGACTCTACTGAAGGTAGAGTTAGAGAAAGCTTATGATTAGCGTTATAGATAGAAGACATCGGTCTTGTACTATCAGTAACATAGGCATCGGCCTAAGAGCTATCATATAGCAGAAGAAGAAAAGAAGTATTGTTCTCTGTTACCAAGAACTAACTATGCGAAGGAGGATCATTACACTCTTATTGATGAAATGATTAATTTCATCTGTGGGCCCTGCCAGCAGAAGTAGTCATAGATAGAACCTTGCTAGGTTGTTGACTTTCAACCTCCATAACTCCAGATGCAAATGACAGATATTCTTCAGATTAATTCCTACCAGTTCACAGGATGGCATTCTACTGGAGTAGCAGATAATCCCTCAGTTGACAACTGCTTGTCATTCTAGGTAATAGGGCTCTAGGCTGTTGTTAGGTATTTGTAATAATTCCTGTAACTACAACGCATCCCTGTACCTAGTTGTAATATTCTGTGAAGTCTATTGGCCACTTTTTTGGCAGTGTCTCTTGGTGTTCTGGATCCTTTTATTACCATAGGGTAGATGAAAATGTATTAGCTCTTTGTAGAAATCCTCTAGTATTCAATATCAGATCTTTGTGCAAAAATATCACATTACTTACCGTCCGTATCAAACATAATTCATCTTTAAAGCTTGTAACACTCTGAGTAGTTGATGGACTTACTCTATTTTACTTCTCAGATTTAGCCAAAGTTCTTCTCTCATATAACCTGTGAATATGTTCCCATTAGACAGATGGTAGTGATATATTCGTTGTTATTCTAACACCTTCAATTATATAGTATTATGGTCACAGGACCCAATTCAGATAGATATGTATGATGATGTGCAGGCCTGTAAGGGGACCAGAGGGGGGTGTTGGAAACCAGAGATTCTGATTCCGGGTAGGGTTACGCTATCTAGAGTGGTTCTTAGGTATTGGATCTTGGTTCTCCTAACAAAAGGTGCCTCTTCTGACTGTGATAATTTCATTATAAAGGAGTACAAAGATAGTGTGAAAGAATTGAGGGTCAAATAGTATTTACACTCATTAAGACGAAAGACTATTGCGTACATATTTGAGAAAGATACTTAGTTGTATAATAGTTAGAAGTTGTCAGCTAACACTCATATATGAGATATAAATATTGAAGTACCTCTCGAGCTTTATAGATATTATCAAGTAATGAATAATAGCTCTTACCAATATTAAATTGTTCTACCTCGAATCTTTATTATACTATCTTTATTGTCCTCTTATGCCTGTTCTTAGTTATTCTAAATAACAAGAATATTCCTGAGACTTCCTAGATAATCCCTGTCGATACTAAAGATTTCAGCCTCAGTCTTCTTGACTCATACTACTATTGCCTTCTGCCTAATAGTATGTTCTTAGTTCTTCTTATTTCTAATGCTCACATGAGATTCATTGTGACATTAGATACCATATTAGAAGACCTTTGCTAGTATTACCGTTCCCTAAATCTATAAAGTTCAATTCTTAAACCCTAACCTTTTATGATTAATACAATAGAACATCTCCTATAGAACTACAATCAATCTCTTCCTTCTCTGCTATCTACCATAGATTTACCTTCATGGAATTATGTACCTTATATACTAACCACTTAGTAGTATATCAAAATACATCTTCTTCTCCAATCTGATTTGATATTAGATACATTATCAATAGATAGCAACTGAAATACTCGCTATTCAGAAGCAGACTATATCCCTAAATTGTGGCTTAAACAATAGCCATATCTGGCCCACCATTGTGGAACAACCCTTATCTACATTTAGATTACGAGACATCCTAGCAATATCTATCTCTACGCCCAAACCACCTCAGACACCTACCTACCTGTCACTTAATCAATAAATCAGTAAACAATCTATTGGTAGTTACCACAAATCAGCCTGCTTATTTTGCTAGTCTAACTTGAGTACTATCACTACTATCCCAGAAATCTGATTGAAGTGGTATTTTACAAGGCACCTTTCTAGGACTAATAAACTATAGAGCAAATATGGTAAACTTAGTGGCACTTGTAGGGTTGGTTATGGCAAAATTAAGTAGAGACTTGGACTGGTCAACCAATGCCATGAATATAGCACCAAAGAGTCTTTTCTCCAGAGTATAAAATCACCATGGTAGGCTATTAGAAGTACAAGATCAAAGAGCTTAAGACCGAACTCGCTTGGGAGTACAGTTTTATGAGCCAAG
>NW_003298832.1:40905-43802 GCF_000151645.1 Tuber melanosporum | reverse complement strand
CAAATACAAGGACACCCACCACCGTGTGCGTCGAAAGTATGAAGGAAGATTAGAGAAACTATTTAGTGCTCGACAAAGATATAATAACCATCATGGCAACATGCTAGGAATTTTATATAAGAAGTTAAAAGTTTTGAAAGAACCAGCCTAGGTAGATTCTTCCTCTTAAAGAAGGAAATATGTAACAATGGAAACCTTTAAAGATGATACACCTACTACTTCTGAAAGCAGACAATCTAGCAGAAGAAGTAAAAAAAAAAGAGGAATGAAAATCAAACCTCGAAAGAGACCTCATCGAATCTAGGAGGAATAGATCCAAAAGATTCTTATAATGATAACTGGGATGATGACAATAATCAAGAAAGAAACTGAGGGGGTAGTAGTCCAGACAGTGGCCAAAGAGATTTAACACCTGAGTTATCAGATAGGATAAATGTCTTGGTAGGAGCATTTTTAATAAATGCAAAATGGCCTGCCAAAGCACCACCATATTTCAAAGGAGAGAAGCATTAAGATATATATATCTGACGCTAACAATGTATGTATTATTTCTATCAAAATTCTCATATTTTGAGGAGTGACTACAAACATGTCATCTATGTACTAATTTAAAACAGGGGAAAATTAGTTACCATTTATACAACCTGGTATCAAAGAGCCATGGATGGACTTTAAGGTAAAGCTCTAGTAATGGACTTCTGTAGATGGCCCTGATTCTTACAAGAGGTAGGCAGAGTATTCACTCTACTTCAAAAAGGGAGATAAGTATTGTAAGATATAGAAGAGGTAAAATATAAAGGTAATATTCAGATATACTTGTGTATAATACATTATTTTAATATTAAAACCAAGATGTTAGATGAATCATAGAGAGAAACAGTCAAAAAGAATTTACCTGATAGAATCCTGACCTGCATGTTCTTCTACAAGTTCAATATGGATAAAGAATGGAAAGATATTATTGTGAAAGCTAGTTGAATAGAGGAAGATCATCTGTATTGGAAAAGGTTAAAAAGGGAAATCTACCCAAAGTATAGTTTCTCGAATGACCATAAGGAAAAGATTCCTAAGAATGACAAACCCAATAAACCTCCTAAAGAAATGGCTCATAATAAAAGAAGTGGCAGTAAATCATGAAAGATAAAACAAGAAAACCAGCAGTCAGATTGACTGACCAAGAAAATATAAGGAACAGCTAAGATACACATTCAATTTAGTCTGAAGCACATTGAGGAATCTTACAAAGCATTATCAATAAAAGAAAGAAAAGAAGACAATTGCACCAGGTGTGAAAAATAGAATCATACCTACAAGACAGGCAGGGGTAATATTTAAGTTTTGGCAACCCGGGTCAGTAGGAGACCTTTATGAATAGAACCTCATAGAGTATGGTCAATTAAACTATTAAGATCAAATCAGAAACTGGTATAAACTAGGAAGGTTAGGACAACTAGCTTGCTATGAGAATTTGGAGATGACAAGAAAGTAACCTAAGTCGCTTCTGTAGTACTACCAATGACAGTATTCTGGTAGTCTAAAAGAAACATATTCTCTAAGATTTGAAATTAATAGCAAAAGGGTATTAAAGCAAGGGAATCAACTCTGCAATCACAACCTGCGTGGAAGAACACATGACCCTGCTACTAAGTCAGGAAGATCAATAAAGAGCGATGTATATATTAATAGTACCTCTATGCTCTCTAAAGAGATATTGCATACTTTCTCCTAATGACCTAATAAATAATTATTTGGGTAGTCAGGCACATGACCTGGAATCTAAAAGGTCTCTGATAAAGCAGCATAATATTTAATACTACATGCTCCCAACTGGAAATTATAGGTTCAACTCTAGGAGTCATTATATTAAGTTGTGATTTTTTTTGGCCACAAAAGATATTAACTATATGCCATACAACTATAAGGTAACTGAACCAAACCTATGGCTTTAATTAACTAACATGTTCAGATATCAACTAAGGATATCTTTTCAATATACCAGGAAAGGTATATGCATACAGGTTACCAGACATTGCAAGGCCCTCTAGGTTTACCGAGCGTAGGACCTGAAGGAGGTATGAGAACCTCTTAGCCAGAGGTGAAGACCACTAGTTGCGAGCAGCTGGATATACTAAGAAAATACAGTTTTTCTGAGAAGACCTCAGTGGTTGAAACTATATAGGCATGTTAATAAACATCTTGTTACAAAAATAACAAACTAAAAATTTGAAAGTGATAGGAGAAAACTACTACAGTGCAAAATTTATATTTGCTTACCTAAAAGATACACATATTTAGAGAGAAACACCTACAACTTTTTAAATTAGAGGCTGTAAAACATAAAAGTCCATTTGGACTCTGGCTCAAATGTATTTGTTATTAACCAAGAGTGGATACAAGAACATTATTTACACTTTATAGAACAACTAGCTACAGTCAAAATTTATAGATTGTATGGCACAGTGGTGGCCCATAGAGGAAAGTTTTATACATATTCTACATTATTAGAAATTAGAAGAAATAAACATCTATCTGAAGTATCTTGTGAGATTGCATAATTAGGATCCTATGAAATGATCATACCATTTAGCTAGTGGCATGAAGAACAGTCCATATTGCATGTCAAAAACTCAGAAACATGGTTTTTTAATATAAAATGTTGTAAGAAATACACAGAAGAAGATGAAGGAATTCCCAATAAGATTGAATACAATAAAACAGTCACTTTAAATGATAAGTCAGCCTGCAATAGTTGGATTGATATAAGTAAAAGCTCTGATAAAATAGTTTTAGGCTCACTACTCCAGAAAGATTAGCATTAAAAAGACCTCACTTCACTATAAACAGCAGAAGGATTAGTGCCAGGACCTGATTCGCCGCCTTTTGCCCAGGCCAATAGA
>NW_003298832.1:39335-40736 GCF_000151645.1 Tuber melanosporum | reverse complement strand
TCAAAATGCTTGATTTAAAAGACAATTACTATCTGAAAAGAATCAATAAAAAATACAAGTGGAAAACAGCTTTCAGAACTCATTATGGTCACTAAAAATACAAAGCAATGCTGTTTGAACTCTTCAACATGCCTGCAACCTTCCAAGATATGATGAATCAAGTCTTACAAGAATTCCTAGACTATAGAGTGGTCTGTTATTTGAATGACATTCTCATATACGTAAAAAATGAGAAAGAACATGTCAAAGCTCGTAAAGCAAATTTTAGAGAGTTTGGCAGACTATGCACTAGTCATTTTATTAAAGAAGTGAGTCTTCCATATACAGAAGGCAAAATTCTTAGAATACATAGTATATGTTGAAGCAGTGGTGATAAGTATCAGGAAAGTTAAATCAGTATTAGATTGGAAACTGCCAAAATAAGTGAAAGATAGAAAAATCTTTATCAGTTTTACCAATTTCTACTTACAATTTATACAAATTTCTTTACGGTTTGCAAGCTAATTACTGAAATACTGAAAAGAAATCCCAAGGATTTCCATTAAAGTGCTAAATAGGAATCAGCATTTATAGAGTTAAGACATCAATTTACTATTTTACCAATTGTACAATATTTTAATCCGGCATGAGAAATGGTCATGGAAACAGATGCTAGCATCTTTGCACTTGGATGTATCTTATCAAAGTTTGTAGAGAAAATAGTATATCCTGTTGCTTTCTACTTGTCCAAATTAAACTCTACCAAGCAAAACTATGAAATCAAAGACAAGGAATCATTGGTAATTCTTAAAGTATTCAAGAACTGGAGATAATATTTGGAGGGTACAGAAAAACTGGCAAAGGTTTGTACCAACTATCAGAACTTATAATATTCTCTAATCTCTGAAGTCTGAAGCAGATGCCGAATCTGATGGGCTCAGAGATTGGCAGAATATAATATCACAATAGTTTACCTGCCTAAAGTTAGGGGCAGAAAACCTGATACCTTGAGTATATGGTGGGACAGCCATTTTAACAAGGGAGTCAGGCATCATGAGCAGACTATTTTAAAGTCTAAGCATTTCTAAGTGATACTGTTAGTTTTATAAGAGAAAAAGAAAGAAGGTGATGGGAAAGCAGTATTAGGTGGGTAATAAGAATGATCTGAGATTAATGTCAGAGCAGAATATTTCTGATAAATATAACAGAAGGAGACACTTAAACCATAGGGGAAGATTGTCTATATAACGTTCAAAGCTAGTAGCAGGACCAGACCTTTATACCATTCATAGCATTGTTGTCCCCAAGTGAGGACAAGTATTATTAGATCCTGGTTTAGCCTGTGGCTTACTGGTAGGAATGGATGGACACAAAGCAGCATGTCATTGATCGATGAAGTGCATTGCTAGACCGGCCGTAGGC
>NW_003298832.1:0-39174 GCF_000151645.1 Tuber melanosporum | reverse complement strand
ATGAAGAACTAGTCATGTGTTATTTGGAAGTTTCAGTAGTTAAGAATACCTCATGGTATAATATTAAGGATATACTGGAAAAGGTACTAATACCTAGCAGGATACTCAAACAGAAATTCATGAGAAACTTGAATCTTCAATTCCTACTAAAAGACCTGGTAGCCACAGTACAGGATATGGACTGAATAAAATGCTGAGAATAATTAATAAAGCTCCAGAATAATGGAAAAGAATTTCCTAAGAACTGGATATTAATAGACAATCTGCTATATTATAAGAATCGTATATTTATTCCAAACTATCTCGTCCTGTTGACTAAGGTTACTGAAGGATATCATGATGCAAAAATAGCATGACATTTTAGGCAAGAAAAAAAAATTTAAATTATGATATAAGACTTCTACTGAAAAGAACTAGCCCAATGTATCAACAATAATGTATGATCTTGTAATGAATGCTAACATAATATGTCACCCAAATACATGAAGTATAAAGTCTTACAATAGTTACAAATACCATTTGCAGCATGGCCGTCCACATCAGTGGACTTTATCACACAGTTCACAGAGTCACGAATATGAATTCAACATATAGTAACAGTTGATCACTTTCTTAGATTACAAGGCAGGGCTACCATCAAACACGTGGCAAATATGTTCTTAAGGGAAGTTTAAAAGCTATACAGCTTACCAACAGATATAATTTTAGACATTAACTTAAAGTTTGTGGGTGAATTTTGGGAATCCCTATGTAGACATTAGATTTTAAGAGACAAATGTCAACAGTATATCATCTACAAACAGATAAACAAATGTAAAAAGCCAACTAAGTACTGGAAGGTTATCAACATAGTTTTGATAAGTACAATCAGGATGATTGGTATCAGTTATTGCTGTTAGTAGAGTATGTGTATACCAACTCTGCCACTAATGCTTACAGGATGGCTCTATTCTAGATAAACTACAGTTTCCATCCATAAACAGAGTGGATAAAGAAGTGAGAAGCTCAAAATCACAGCATTAGCCATTATGTGAACTACAGTCACTTGGCAGAAGTGTTCGTAATCTGAGACAATGTTTAATTGCGGTTGAGCTATATGGTGGGGCAGTACTGGTAGGGTTGTCAATAGGTGTGTGCGCGCACGAGTTTAAGTTCACAATCAACAACCACTCGCACCTCTCAACATTCAATGGTCAAGTGACCTGCCATAAATTAAACTAGCTAATATTTTGTATAGCCTCTCCTTGCTTCTAAAACTACAGCCACCCTATCAGGTATTAATTTCCACAACTTCTCAAAAACTCCTCAGGAATTGTCTCCCAAACCAATAGTAATACATGTACAAGTCTTCTCCTAACAGCCTCTTTTCCTCTTGGAGTATCTGCAACCCTTGGATACTGCTGGTACAATCGGTGTTTAAGCTCAACCCATACATGCTCAATAGGATTTCAATTAGGAGAATAAGGGGGGTGGTCCACAACCTCAATACTGTTTCTCTCCAACCAATCCATAACACTATATGACTTGTGAACAGGAGCATTATCTTGCTGAAAAAAAACATCTTCAAGTTATATGCCAAAGGAAATCATCTGATGAATAACAGGAAAAAGATATCTTCTCAAATGTCTAACATACCTGGTCTTATTCATAGTTTGAGTAATAGGAACTAATGGACCTTTTCTTTTACCTTGAAAGCACCCCAAATTATAAACAAGATTCCCTTATCCTTCTCCTTTGGGTGTACACAATCAGCCAACCACTTCTCTGCAGATTCTCTGAATACCATTGTTGCTTTGGATCCTTGGATTTCTTCACACTACACTCATCACTCCAAATCACTCTTTCAAAATCCTCAGCTGTTTAGTCCCTATGAGCTGTAGCCCATCTCAATCTCTTAGCCACATGATCAGGCTTTCGCCTAGGTCTTGACTTGGCTATTCATTTTTTAATGTTTGCTTCTCTGAGTACCCGGTCCACTATGCAGGTAAATTTAGTAGGCAATCATATCCAGTCACACTGGGTAGCACAAAGAGTTACCAGTATCAAGAGAAACACTGGGTGCATAGCAATCCCTGAAGGTGCATCTGGTTATTTTCTGGTTGGACTTGGCTGCCTGTATAATTGTACGATGCTGTTGACCACTCAAAATGGGGATACGACTAGGGTGAGGGAGATTTTCAAGAGATTGACGTTTACATACCTAGACAAGAAAGCTCTTAACTGTTATCCATGGGCGTCTAATAATTTGAGCCACCAGGGCAATGTTCCAGAGGCAGTAGAAAAAGGCAATTATCATGCCCTTTTCTGCAAGGCTCATTTCTCTCCTTGTGGTTTTAGGTGGGGGTCATTTTTTTGCAGCATACTTCGTATTTCCAAAACGCTTAACCATTGGTAAAAAAGGTAGAGGAAATTAATAAATTAATTAATTAGATAAAGGAGGCTTTGGTGGGTGTAGATTTGTGAATGGTCACGTCGCGATAGGGTGAACAGTCACGATTAACTTTACACTTCATTGAAAAATGACATTGTTAGGAATACCAGAACCTGATACCTAGGAACCACCTTAAGTAGGGTAACCCCACTCGGAATCGGAATCTCTGGTCTCCAGCACCGTCCTCTGGCTCCCTTACAGGGCCCGCGCCTCATCATATATATTAATCTCAGTTGCGTCCTGTGACTATATTACCACAGGGGTGAAGGTGTTAGAATAACACTGTATACGTCATCGCCATCTGTCCAACCGGATCCTGTTCGCAGGATATATGATAGGGGAGCTTCGGCTAGGTCTGAGAAGTGGAATGGAATGATTCCGTCAACTACTCAGAGAGTTACTTGGGTTCAAAGACATGACATCTTTGGTGTGGGCCGTAAGTAATGGGACGATTTTGTACCAAGAGATGGTATCAAATGGTAAAGGTTCTCTACTAGAGACCAATACATTTACATCCACCAGAAGAGTCTAGAACTCCAAAAGACACAACCAAAGAAGCCAACAAACTTCAGGGAGTATTGCAACTGGGTTTTGGAACACATCGTAATCATGGGGTGATTCTCAATACTACAATGGTTACTGAAACCTACTACCCAGAGAGCAACCAAGAATTGCTGACCAAGGGATTAATTACCAATCTGGTGGAATAGCTTCCTACAAGTTGATAGGAAGTTATCCAGAGAAAATCTACTGATTGGGTATGGAGTTACAAAGGATCAGAGTCAGACGACCTACGATGGTTGTAATGACGACCACCTTTGCAGATATAGCCGTGGATAAAACTGATCATTTTATCAATGGTGAAGACAATTGGAGCCAACTCAGTTCGACTTAAGAACTAGGCCATAAGTCTAAAAACTCTGCTAATCGGGATATTACTATTGGAGACAGTATGTTTCCTAAGAAGAAATATCGTAATTACCGAAGAGGGTGTGATGGTATTCAGAGTCCACAGGTGTTCGCACCTTGGAAGAAAACTCGACATCACGAAATACGATTGAAGAAGTACATAGTTGTATAATAAATAGATGTAGTCCGCGAATACTCAGACGCGGAATATAAATATCGAAGTGCCTCCCAAGCTTTAGACATCATCAAGCAACGGAGAAGAGACATTAACAATATAATATTGTTTTTACGATTCTACCCTACTTTGCCTATTTTACTTTACTCCTAGTAGTCATAAATGAAACGAGCAAAGTCCGAGCCTTCCTAGACAATCTCCGTCTACAGAAACGAATCTTGATTGGCCTAGGCAACTTTGAAGTCTATCAAGTTGTCTCCGCCTAACAGACATTTTGGCGAGGCAGCTTAGTCATCTGAGACCAGTTTCACGAACACTTCTGCTGAGTGACTGTATAACCAGGAGCCACAAAGCATACAGTACCAGTATACAAAGGTACTAGCACCAGCTATACCTTTCAACCCAGCCAAGCTGAAGCCCAACTAAGCTGGGAAAAGGTGAGACAGTGCCATCCAAGGACAACCCTACAGGTCCGGCAAGCAGTGTAGACCAAACAATGTGCAAGAGGCATCTACAACCAATGCGACAGGAAAGAGATAAGTGAACAAACAGATGTAAACAAACAGAAGATAGGGCCTACTTGTACTTGGTAAAGCTACTAACCACAGTTCACAACTAAACTACCCCGATGTACAGTCAACATGAGTGTCTGGCAACCAATTGTCTGACACCACACCAGGCAACGATAACAGCAGTACTAGGAGGTAAAGGCTTTTAGAGTCAAAGCTATCCCCACAGAACTTGCAAGGAGGAGATACCTGACTGAACCGCCGCAAATACTACATGGTCAAAAGATTCCAATGGAACCGTGATAAATAACATTGTAGGATTCTGACCGTAGAAACAAATTGTAATGAGGAGGTGCCAGGCAAGTACTATCCTGACCACCTGAGAGAGGATGCAGCCGGTATGATGAGTTGAAGGTACAGGACAGTCATCAAGCAAACCTGTAGGCATTTTGTATCATGAGAACTAAGAACTCAATTAAAACCCATAAACATGAGCTAGGCCAAAGAATGACACTGGTGATCCCCCAAAAACAATATTCAAATCCCTCCAATCGAATGTGAAATCTGCCAGTAGACGATAGACTGGAAGCCAAAGATGTTTTACCGAAAAGGGACCGTAAGTGACAGTAATGATAAGCTCAAAGTGTCGGCATTGTAAGATAACCAGCAGGTGATGAAACTCTTCAAACCGGTAGACAAGCCTAAAACCACGTAACAATCCTTAATGCCAGGATACTAGCACAACTCAGATAACTGCCCAGCATCAAAGATCATCATCAGAGTCAAAGCTGACCACTAAGGAGGAGAAGAGGCAAAGACAAGGAAAGTATTTAGAACACAGTATGAAGAACTCCTCCTTGGGCCCCATAGACCCCTTTTATAGTCATTCTTCGTGCCTCCATCATGTGACCCCAGATGGTCACATGCACAAAACCAAATCATAACAAACTAGTTATATGACTGAAGTGGCCACATGCGTAAAGCCCATAACCTCATACATAGGTCATATGCGAGAACTTATAAACCAATCATAATACAATAAACAAATCATATGACCCAACATAGTCACAAGCACGAAATCCATGACCTGATAATGAGGTCATGTACCAACTATAAATCAAATTTTCAAGGCATACCCGGAAGGCATACTTGCTTGGCACACTCGCCAGGCACAAGTCCCATGACTCATGATACAATCTTGTGTGAAACATAACAAATCGTAACATAAACAAGTCATATTTGTAAATGACTTAACATACCTATTACTCATAATCATGAGTTATGTGAAAATCTTCCCCCCGCTAAGCCATATTCGTTACAATATATTTAATATTAGAGTAGATAATAATTTAAGAGTAATAATATTAACTTGTATAGGTTTTACCTTGGTTTTTTTTTTTTTATTGCTTAATCCTGTGCTTCTCAAATAAATACTAGAACTTCTCTCAATACATAATTGGTATTGTACTATTACTGGCTACCTATTGAACAGTATAGGATATTATCATCTTTTAGAGAATTTATAGTACCAGTTTTCTTATTGCTTCTTGTCAGTACTAGTTATGATTGTACTTTTCTTTTTGATTTGCTAAATGAGGTGGGTATTGTTTCTCTCCCCTCATTGCATACTCTCTTTGTTGAAGACTTTTCTTGGTGTCAGATTGTAAAGTTGATCCTATCAGGGGGACTTTGATTGTCAAGTTTGTTCCCTTCACATGTGGAGGAGTTTTTTGATGCCATAACTCATACCGCATACTAGGCCTGTGCTCTAAACAAATATATTCTATAATCTAGCAAAAAAAAAAATAGGTCCTAGAATCTCAAGAACAGAATCCGGTTTGGAGATTCTTCCCCTCACCGCAGGATTACTCCCTACCAACTACCACGGCTGTGCAAAGTCTCTCCTCGTCGTTCACATCTTTTGCTCTGGTATTGTGTCCTTGAAACAGAGTGAGGGGGTGTGAGCGAGAAATATTGTTACTTATTCAAAACGTCTATTCGTGCATAGTACTCGGGCACATAACCAATGATATGTTCTAGCACAGTTTTAGTATCGATTTCAAAAAGGCCCTCCGTGAAATTTCCCAAATATTTTCTGCTTTCTCGATCCCAATTCCCCACACTCCCCACACTCTCCCTCCTTTTGACTCTTGACTTTAGCACTCTCGTTTAAGGAACCAGTGTGAACCCCTCCGTGGCCTCGAGACAAAAATGTGTCTGAGAAAGTTGAAGAACTGATAAACTGACGGACGACCTCAGAGAAAACGATACTCGTGTGGCCGCGTTGAAGCTAGATACGAGATACGAGATAGAAGTTGATCAGTTGGCCAATCAAGATAGACAAATCCAAACAAGAAACTTTCCAATGGTTTACAATTGCATTGATCATCGCTCGTTTCTTCATATTATATAAAAACAACAACCCACCAAAGAACATCTACCAGGGTGGGGGAGGGGGTGCCCGAGTGGCCTACCGGTAGGAGGTTGTCGAAATCTCATGTCGCAACAGTGCCCAACTTCAACTCGGCGGCACGAGCAAGATAGGTAAATAACTGCACGTACATCGTACCACGAAAGTGGGCGGCTGACGAACAGATAACATGGGCAAAAAGGGAAATCGTGAATAAAAAATTACTTGTTACCGCTCCTGTTTGTCACCCGCCCAGTTTCGTCGCGGGCAATGTGAAGACTATCTTCCGACAGTCACATACTATACGAGTACCCCATACCGGAGTCTCAGCCATGATACAAACCCCATTTTGGGCACCGGCACTGGTATCAGACTCTGGTTCTTCGAGGAAAATTAACAACCCTACCGTACGTATCCTTGCAACTTCTCTCCGGGGAAAAGCGATGGGGGAAGAGAGGGAGCGGTTCAACGGTACAATCAAATTCCCTGTTCAGCACTCCAAAAAGAAGGAAACCACTGATCCATGGAAAAATCCGAAAGAACCACCTTTTTGCTTACAAGCACCTTCCTTCCTCTTATATACTCGAGTACCGTACTCGTATATGCTCGAGTTGCATAGGTCAAATACCGTACCTGTACAAGTACGTTACTTCCTCTTTTTCGCGACAACGCCCAGGCTCGGAAGGCCACAGAGATCTTTATCCTGGTTTTTCTCTCCTTTCGGGCTGGGGTGAACACGCATGGCAACCACGCCACATTTGCAAGGAGGGATGGTTTGACTTGTTTATTTCAGCGGCTTGTTTGATTTGTTATCCCCAAAGCCCACAGCCACAGTTCACATGTGCACTTCCTTTTTTCTCTCTCTTTATTTGCTCACAGCACACGTCCTCAGCCTGCAATGCAGAACAAGTATCATAGCGAAGCAAACCCCTTGACAGAGCCGATCAAATAAATCAGAAAGAAAGGGTTCATCCACACAAACAAGTTGCCCTTCATGCCACCGACCCTAACCCTGCTTTTTTAACAGAGCACCGGGAAACTTATGATAAAAACATCAAAGCCACCGCTGCTGCTTGGGAACAGGGCTCAGCTGCTCTTCTTCGATGAAAACGCAGGAACAAGAAGGATTTCCCCAAGCTTTGATGGTCGCGCTGGTCTAACCGTCGACCAAAAACGCAAGGGATCCGGTTAAGGGATTATTGTTAGCAAAAGGCTGGAGAGGAAGAGCAAAGGAAGCCACTGTACTCGAGTACCGTACCAGAGTATCTATCTGCCTGCCAGCCCGCCTGGCTAGTGGCCTCGCCTTTTTCTTTTCTTCCCTTTCCAGCCCTCTCCCAGAACCTCTCTCACCTACACGGTACTGTACAAGATAACGCTCCGCGACATGGATAATCATTCATTTACTAAGCCAACGACTGTGTAGCAACAAACGCCGGGAAGAGTAGAGAAATCGTTATTGAGTATTCAGACAGAGACCGGAACTCCTCTTTATACTACAGCTCTAGCGTGCAGAGTTTTCCTAAACACCAATGTGTCCTTTACATATACCGGAGACTATTCGGTCACCATTACAACAGACTGGTCACCGCTTGTTACCACATGGATTCCCTGTTTAGGGGTGATGCAATACGTGCTCTCTTTCGTCCGCATCGGGTACACTTGCGGGAATGTCTGCTGGTCATTGGCACCTTACACAGCATCCCCCCCATTCATTCCATCATGTTGAAGCGGGGCGGGGGGGAATTACCGTATGCGTGCAGCACAGTTGCCTGCACGAGCACGAGTACAAGGGACTTGTGTGAAAATATGTGGGGGGAACCAGGAGAGAATAGAAAGTTCCTCCCCTTAACTTATTAACTCTACTTGTACCAGTACGGTACTCGTACTGTGCATGGATTGCATCCCGATCGCGTTGGAAGCGTGTTACCGTACTGTACTATACAGCACCGTGCTCGAGCACCACTAGTACAGGCAGTTTTTCATATCGCGATTGTAGATTGCTGGCGTTACACCCGATCAATCCATTCCTCCATCCCCCCTCCCTTCTTCCCACTTCTACTGTTCTGTGTCCACATAATTTCCTCCTTGTCAGGTTCAATGTTCAATAAGAAGCTTCCATAATATATTCCTCAATCCATGGATGGTGTGTGTGGAAGGTACTTGTGGCAATTCAATAAAATAAAATCCTGATCTGAAAAAGGGACTGAAAAAAAAAAAAAGAAAGAAAGAAAGTGAGTAAGGGATATATTTCGACGGGACGGGATCGGACACCCATGGCGGTACATGGTTGTGCGTGACTAGCATACGGTGTCCTTTCAAATCACTGTCCCTCTCATTCTTGCAGATGTGTTCGATTGATGGACACGTACTACTCGATGGTGATACCGTAAATTACTGTAACCTGGACCAGTGCTTCTGTAAAGAGAGGAGGAAGAAGCCATGCTGCCGCTGATGCTGTAGTTGCTGTGCTCGAGCAAGTTCTCGGATCTTCAGAACTTGTGCTCAAATGTGCATGCCTTTTTTTTTTTCCCCTTTTCTTTTCCTACTTTTCCTTTCCTTTTTTTTTTTGCTGCCGTACCATGCGAGGACGCACCCCCAGGCACCGGTTCTCTCACTCGGTTTTTGATTTTAATTTTGATTCGGATGGGATGACATCTCTGGTGGAGGAGATCTTGCCTCCCTTCAACAGGGCACTATCATAGCCGTAGACCATAGCCGATACAATACTCGAGCACCACCTAAATACAAGTACCTCGTACTAGAAGAGTGCTGTAGGCAAAACTGACCATACAGTATCCGCATCCGGAGCAGAAAGAAAAAAAGAGGGGTCATGAAATGTTAGCCGTACCGGTTACCAGTACTGTACGAGTACATCTATCTGGGGTATACAGTACCAGTACTGTACAAATAGTGTATCTTGGAGTGAAGGGGGAAAAAGAGATCCACCGCCCGGTACGATACGAGCAAGTATACGATGATAAACTGATAGAGCCAAAACGCAAGTACAGTATCTTTTACTTATGAGTAGGAAGAATTGATCCTGTTCATAGGTCCACGAGCCCGCCACGAAGTGGAATACTTGGTACCGCAGGTGGTTTTATACAGTACTGGTATTCCATCGTGTCTTTCCGTGCCTGCAGGATCATATATGGTGCGTATGATTTTCTTGATTTGCTCGCACTGTAGGGACGCGAGTTGACCTTCCTTACTCATTGGAGAAAGGTCAAGGCGGTGTATTTTGCGATGTGCCTGCTTACGTTCGAATAAACTCCACATGGCACGATCTGTCACTGTCCGGAGGCAACGCTGAGTGCCAGTACTCGGGTACACTTAAGCCAAGTTGGCCTCAGAATGAAAAGAGACAAAGGACCTCCTGGTCGAGATCGACGTAGCTCATGCTTTCACTTTATCGTATCTATCCTAGATATAAGCAATGATGATAACGGTATCGTGTGGGTGTGGGAGCTGGACAGGACAGAACATCGACGATAGTCTCCATCTCCAGTACCGGTACTGTATCTATTGGTTCCTGCGACACGAGAAAAAGTTACCGGTATCTTATATCCTCATCTCAATTCACAAGTGCTGGACAGCAAGCCAATCCCTCCATCATACGGAATGGATGAAATTATTATCAGGCCGTGCTGGTAGGAAATACTGTGGTAGTGTACGAAGTGCCACCACCTATGCTCCTGCCCTCTGGAGGGTACAAGTACCGTACAGTACTAGTACTCGGCTGTAGAAATAGAATCAGCCAGGTGAACTTGAGAGGAAGCAAGGTTTGCAGTGACCGTAATCTTACACACCACCCACATACCGGTACTCGAGTAGATAATACCGGCAATCACTTTTTATGTGGTGGTGCATCCGGGCCGATGCTTTCTCAGCCTTCAGGTCTGATTTGAGAGTGAAGGAGGGGGGGATTGGAGCGTGTTCGTTTTTCTAATGCCTGTCTGATGCCAGCTTCATACGAAGTGACTGGTGCGGCAGATACCGGTGCCGCGCATAGATAACTCGAGCATAGGGCATCATACTGTAGAACCTGGCTGTTGCCTACGACACGGTTAACCTTGTCGACCATCTCGAGAGCATACAGACAGGAGGAAAACATTGTTTCGCCCAGGGTGCCATAGGATCCGTGATATCAGTCAGTCAAATGAAACTAGCATAATCAGTGAGAATGCTCTGCTCTGATCTGTCTTGTTCGAAGCCTTTTTCCTTTTTTTCTTTTCTTTTTATTGCCAACAAAACTTCAGCCCCTGAGGTTTAGTTGGGTGCAAGTACTCGAGTACGAGTAAACCGTATCCGGGTACGGTAACCAGTGACAATGTGGGTGTATATAACGGTATTTAACGGTATTCCGAATGGGAAGTTGAGAGGTTTTCAGGGAGTTTTTTAATTTTATGTTTTATTTTTTCAAAACATACCGTACTGGACAAACGGGTCAAATTGGATGCTCGGGAAAATAATTTTGCTGGTAAGTTCGCCTCCTTGTGTGCTAATTATTCCTATCCCTTGGGCTGTCTGAAACCGTCAAAAATAGTTCCAGCCACTCTATTCCGAGTAGGGACAGCGCCTTTCCAGATAGAGTGAAACAATGTGGTTACACCACAACCTCAACTCCCGCTTCAGACCTTAAGTAACATTCATGATGCCTACCTCACGACAAGTACGAGTGCCTCTTAGTTCCTGTTGTGTCAATTGCTGTTATCCAAAGAAGGCAGATGAACGAGCAAACCCCAGAAAGCCAAGAAAGCAGGCTAGCAAGCCTTCCGCACCAGCAGTGGCAGCAGGGAACCTGAAGGGAAAGGAAGCTGTTGTCAACTCTAATTATATCCTACTTGGCCCTCACATAGACCATGAGGGGGGGCCACTACTATCCTGAGAGAGTCTGAATATCTTAATAGTTCAAATCTTTAAGCTATTGTGGGATAAGCAGGCTGTTGATCTGCTTGTGGTAGGAACAAATGCATATGCAGCTGTCACAAAAGTGGCTTGGCAAGGAAAAGGTTTTCATGTGACACATGGTTATGAGTCACAGGTATGTTATTGTTTCACACATATAACTCATTTGAGTCATATGATTTGTTGTATGTGGGATTTGTGATGCTTTCGCACATGGCTCAAATATGAGTCATGGGATGTGCCCCTGACCAGTATGCCTTGTGAGTGTGCCTTGTGGGTATGCCTTGAGCACATGATTTATGTTTCGCACATGACCTTGTTATGAGGTCATGGGTTTCATGCATATGACTCTGTCGGGTCATATGATTTGTTTATTGTGTTATAATGGGTTTATGAGTTTTTTGCACATGACCTCGCTATGAGGTCATGGGTTTTGAGCATGTGACCATTTTGGTTACATGACTAGTTTGTTATGATTTGGTTTCGCATATGTGACCACTTTGGATCACATGACTATGGGCAGAAACAATACTATATAAGGAGGCCAATGTGACTGAGGAGGATAGGTTCTTCACGCTTTGTTCTAAGTACTTTTCCTCGTCCTTGCCGTTGCTTCGCCCCGAGCATTTCTTTCGTACTCATGGTGGGTCTTAATGCCTTAGATTCTGGGGGAGATATCTGAGTTCGCTCAGTAGTTCCTGGGGTCTTTAGTGTTGAGGTCTGTTAGGTGTTGCGTGGCGGACTACTTGTTTGCTTCTTGTTTCATCGCCTGATGGTTTCTCATGATGATATCACTTTGAGCACTTCATCACGGTCGCATGTGAGCCCCTTTTGGTACAATGTCTACGGCTTCCTGTCTATTGTCTACTCGCAGGTTTCGCGTTCAATTGGGGGGATTGAACATTGTGTTTGGGGGGATCACCCGTGTCATTCTTGGGGCCAGCTCATATCTTTTGTTGGGTTTTAATGGAGTCCTTAGTTCTCGCGATACAAAATGCCCTTGGGTTAGACTGATGACCTTCCTGAGTATCAACGTGTCGTACCAGCCGCATCAATCCACTGGAGAGGTGGCCTCGCTGGCCCCCCCCCTACTCGTTACTACATGTTTCTACGGTCGGAAATCCTACGATATTGTTTATCACTGTTCCCTTAGAGTTTTGTTCTTGTGGCATTTACGGTGGTTCAGTCAGGTGTCTCCTCTCTACCTTGGTGGGGATGGCTTTGACCCTGAAAGACTCTGCCCCCTGGTGTGGTTGTCTATGACGACCTGGGGTAGTGTGGGACAATTGGCTGCCAGACACTCGCGTTATCTGTGTGTTGGGCTGGTTCGGTTGTGGTTTGTGGTTGGCGGCTTCACCCATTGCAAGTGGGGCATACCTTCTGTTTGACTGCTTCTATTTCCCTTATTCCTCCCTTCTTGTCACGTTATTTGGAAGTGCCTCTTGCTCAATATTTGGTCTGTGCATTTGCCAGACTTGTGGGGCTGACTTCGGCAGGCTCTGCTTACTCTTTCCCGACTCGGTTGGACTTTGGTTCGGCTCGGTTAGACTGTATGGCTAGTGCTGATGCCTTCGGGTGTTGGTGCTGCCTCATTTATGGCTCCCAGATGTGGCTGGTGGGCCCCCCTTAACTATTCGACATTGAGGGTTGGGGCTGTGTTCGTGTGGCCAAGACCCGTGGCTGCCTGATGGGGCTGGGTATACGCTGTCCTGTGACTATCGGATTGTTGATCTGTCTGAGGGGCTGGGGGGGCTGGATGAACTCTGTGGTGTCTGGTGTGTGGGGCTTGGAGGGGGCTGATTGTGGGGGGAAGAGGTACCTGCGAGCACCGGTTGGGCCTGCGTCAGGCTGGATGAGGTCGAATGAAGTGTTTCCAGTCCAGCTTGGGCTGTTGGGCGAAGCTGCTGAGTACTGTAAAGCTCCCCGACGGACCGGTTGGCTGATAGCCACCTGTGCGGATAGTGGGTTGCGACCACCTGGTTGGACTTGTTTGGGTCTTGCGTGCTGGGTTTTGTGGGATTTGTTTGGTTTCTTTAGTTTGGTTCCGGGCATGGCTGGCGGGGGCAAGGCACCACGGGTAGGAGATAGGCCCCACTGACTATTTCGGTCTGTCACCACCTCTATGTATTTCTTCTGTTTATAGAATTTTGTTTTTTGGGGGACAGGTAGCAGGTACAGGTCCTCCTTACCATTACCCTCTTCAGAGGCACTTGGCAAAGTGGGTTCATAAGGTCGACAGTCAGGCATGCAGATGCGAGAGGTGGACATGTTGGTCATCTCTTCTCTGCCATTGTGTCACCTGTAGTTTATATTTGTTTTAGTTTTGTTGGTTTTCTACTGTGGTGGAGGTTTTGTGGGATGGTGTTCAGACCAGGTGGTAGTGATTTTATATTTTGTTAGACAAGGAACCTGGTTGAGTCGGTCTTTTGCTCGGCTTCGGCTATGCTTAGTGCTGGTTGGCTTCATACCAGAGGGGCTACGGACTTGGACCGGGGTGGGCGCTGGGTTGTTTGATGGTCTTGTAATTAGTTCTCATGTGGGCATGACTCAGGGATGGCAGGTGCAGGGCCGTAGACTTAGTTAGCTTAGGATTAGTGGTATACCAGTTAGAAGTATCCCTGTGCCGGCGGGAGCTTATTGTATACCAGTATTAGCGGTACGAGTTTAAATAAAATTAGATTGACTTCTAAGTACTTTTCCTACTTATTACTTTAACGGATATAAATCACCTTCACGATCTTTATCTTTATTACAGTGTTATCATTACACCAAGCAAAGCTCTTCACGAAGAAGAGTTAGAGAAAGCTTACGATAAGCATTCCCGGTTGAAGACAGAGGTCTTGTACCATTAGTAATATAGGCAGAGGCCTAGTGCTATCGTAAGACTAAAGAAGGAAACAGAAGAAAAGAAGTATCGTTCCCCGTCGCCAAGAACTAACTATCCAAGGAGGGATCATTACAGCAGCTGAGAAAAGCTAGTTGCCAGTGTACGACTCAACTTGGAAGAGCAGCAATCCAACGAAAATGGAAGCCAGTGGGAGGAAAGGAGATAAGAGTCTTTCTAGCCCTCTTAATCTATATGGAGGCTAGAAGGGGCATGGGGAACCTAGGTTTTTCGAGCAATATACAGAGAGATTCAATCCTCCGGGTAATAACAATCAAGTGGTTCAGCCAGATAAAATGCTACCTCTATATATCTGACCTTGAGAAGACACTTTCTCGGTCATGATGGTACCGTAAATTAGAGTCTTTAAATAGTCTTATCTGCGATTGGTGCTAGCAATACTATCCCTCATCGTCTAATCTTACTGTGGATAAGATGATGATACGTTTCGGTGGCCACAGTCTGCACACAGATCGTATGCCTAGTAAACCTATTACTGAGGATTATATGGTTTTCGCATTGTATGTTGTGGATTATACCTACAGTTAGATTTTTGTATGTGCTCGGAGTCATTTGCTAAGCTAGTCCTTTTGGAGAATCTAACCTCTACTGGCTCTGCTGTATTTCAACTAGAAACATCTTTGCTATATACTACATCTGGCCTACACTTCAATATATATATGGATAATTATTTCTCCTCAACTGCTCTATTAGAAAAGTTACGAGAGATTGGGTTGGGTAACTGTGGTACAGCCTGAGTAAGTCAGAAGGCTTTCCCCCCCCACCTCCATGACAGTCACCTCAATATACCTTGGAATGACGTTACTGGAGCTCCTACTTTCCTGAGTGGCAAGGTTTTAGCTGTGCAATAGCAAGATATTAGCGCTGTTCATTTTCAATCAACCATTTATAATCTGGAGGATCATGTTACCACAGAATGCAAAAAGCCTTGTCTTAGCAGCAGTAATGGCCCTGCTATATGCTGAGTATTTGGGTCTCCTGACAGCACAAAGGTTTCTATTCCAATTATCACAAATGATTACAACCAAGACAAAGTCGGTGTAGATGTGGCCGATCACTATAGAAGCTACTACTTCACGCAATTAAAGTGTCTTCGAAACTTGCCTCTTAATTTTTATTGGCTGTTAGACACAACCATAATCACCTCCCACCTCATTGTGCGACACCTTTCATCCCTTTATGAGTACCGGGCTTGTTCTTGCACTTTTCGTCTAATTCTTGCTGAATTACTTCTGGCAAATTATGGCTCTTGTACTAGGCTTCGAAAGCCTCCCAAATCCTATTACACCCGCAAAACCAGCCTGAGTACATCTTACTATAGTAAGTAACAGCAAAGGATAAAGCTTGCTCCTCCTTCTGGCTCTCCTACTTAATATCACTTTACCTGTATGCGAAACACTCTAGTGGGCTGCGCGTAGTGTCGATTTATGTTGCGTAGCATGAATTGGAAGGACAAGAGAGTACCCTGCACCCAGTATGTGTATTCTGGCCCTAGGTGCCGCATTGGTCTTTGTCTAGAGTGTTACAATAAGAGGCATGTAGGGCTTTTTATTTCTTAGTTAATATTTTAGATCTTATTTTAGTTTTGCTTGAAGTCTTCTTTCAATCTATCAAGATCATGGTGTTTTGAGTACAAGATGCAACCGTAGTCATTTGATATCACATGCTTGATTTCTAAGTGCTAAGCTTCCCCACTTAGATTAGCGTGCCTGGAACCATTTTTGACTGTTTCAAACCGCCTAAGTGATATTACTATAGAGTACTGTACTTGAGTACTTGATCCTGTGTGACGTCTAGGTAGTGCAGCAGCAGCCCTTATAAATAAATAGAACCGGTAGTATTCTTGCGAGTATCATACTCGGGTATCATACTGTAGAGTACGAGTACTGTATGAGTACTAGTACATACTCGAGTAGTCTACGGTAGACAAGCCGGTGCTTCTCGTTGTTGTTGAGGGACTGAGGTTAGGTATCCGTCGGCCCGTGATATTTCCTTTCTCTCAAATTGGGCCCTCGTCGTCATCGACTCAATTCTTTCTTGGGCCAAGTGGGAACTCCAATGGAGTGGCCATGTTCGCGGTTGCTGGGTACAGTCGTGTCCGTAAAGTCTTCATACCCCAGCACGGCAATGGTGTTGTCCTATATCCCCACAACAACCACCTCTACCATGACCCCCCCACATACCCGAAGAGCTAGAGAAGATCAAAATAAGGAAATTTATACCCTGTATAAACATACTGATATGGGGTATAATAAAATTTCTAAGGTTATGGGTATCTCTAAGGCAACTGTTCAATCAGTAGTCAAAAGAGCTGAATCAAGAGATGGAAATACCCATGATGCTCCCAGATCTGGAAGACCAACAACAATTACCCCTCAAAAAAAAAAGATAGTGGAGTCCATTATCGATGCCAAGCCTCATTTAGCGTTACGCGACATTACCAAAAAAGCGAATATTGGTCTGGGAAAGACATCTGTGGATAAGATCATATCAGAAGCTGGTTTTAAGCTTCTGATACCTAGAAAAAAACCTTTTTGGAGGAAAGGACAGAAGGAGAAGAGAAAGGAGTTTGCTAGGAGAAGGAGGAATTGGAGGGGTGCATGGAATTGGGTTGTTTTTGTAGAGGAAGCCACCATTATCTATAATCCAAATCCTACTGGCAGGAAGGTCAGAGTTAGACCTAGTGAAGAGCTGGAAGAAAAAAACTTGAAGCCTAGCTTTAAGTCTGGGAGGACTAGTATTGGGGTCTATGCTGCAATCATGAAGGGTGGCAGGACTGAGTTAATTCTTGTGAGGAAGAGGGGGGAGGAAGAACGGACCAGCAAAAGAGACAGACTTGGCCTCAATTCCCACCAATATGCAACTGAAATCCACCAGCCATACCTCATCCCTTTTATAGAAGGTCTGGATAGACCTTCTGACAACATCTACCTAGCAGCAGACAATGCCTCCTGGCATGGTGGTGAGGAAAACAGAAAATTGCAGTCAGACTGTGGTTATCAAAAATTGCCTTGGCCACCCAACTCACGAGATCTCAACCCTATTGAGAACACTTGGACTCTGCTCAAAAGAGCCCTCAGAAGTCGATTCTCCAGGTTGGATAGGAGGCCTCACAGTGCTGCTGAATTATTTCAGGCAGCAAAGGAGGAATGGGATTTAATTTCCCAAGAGAAGTTGGATGGGTGGATAGATAGGATGCCTGAGAGAATACAGGCTGTACTAGATGCAGATGGTGGTCATACAAAGTGGTAATAATATTTTCTTAAGGCTTATTAGTTCTATTCATATACTTTTCTTAATTGAGTTGTTTGAATTTTTTTTCAATTTTCCATGGAGAGGTGTTGTGATTGTGTGGTTGCGCCACCGGGGTATGAAGACTTTACGGACACGACTGTACAGTTAGAAACGTGGGTCCTGAGAATTAAATTTAATTAACCGACCAAATCTGGGTAACCCTCAATGAAATAACCCCTCCCCACCCAAACAACCAGAGCCCTGCTTGAATTACCGTAAATTTTTTGTTGTTCGTGTGATCGTAAACAACGACAACCACAAAGAAGCTTAATCTTCCTCCACCAAAACCATTCTTGTCTCCTTCGCCAATTCTCCAGTCAATCAATCTGCTCTCCACGGGGCTTACAAAAGTACTTTAATTTTATTTGAACAATGGCACCGACTCCAGTCTACATTGTCTCCGCTGCCAGAACTCCTCTTGGAGGGTTCCAGGGGTGAGTTTGATTGATCCAATTTTAACTTCGAGGTGGATGAACGAAGGATAGGGAGAGAGAGGTAACAAAGGGGGAAAATGAAGTGTATGAGGTGAGAAGTATGGGGAGGGATGTTATGGTTAACATTTTGAGTTCCTCGCATCGAATATAGCTCCCTATCATCACTCACCGCAACTCAATTGGGCTCCCACGCTATCAAGGCTGCCCTTGCCAAAGTTCCGGTCATCAAGGCTGTCGATGTCGAGGAGGTTTTCTTTGGAAATGTTTTGTCGGCCAAGTATGTTTCCTTATCCCCTTCACTCATGCCACCTACGGTGTTACTTTTATACTGCTGCACTTCTGCTGCCGTGCCGGTTGATGGGAGATTGCATGGTATGGCGAATTTCGATGGGTGTTTATCCTGACATCGGCTATCTACAGCTTGGGACAGAATCCTGCGAGACAATGTGCACTTGGAGCTGGATTGGCTCAGTCCACCGTGTGCACTACCCTCAACAAGGTGTGTGCTTCTGGGATGAAGGCCATCATTCTAGGGGCTCAGACTATTATTACTGGGAATGCCGACGTAAGCTCTTCTTTAGTTGGGGGCATTGATGATGGGCAATGTCCTTATAAATGATGAATGGTGTTTCATAGATTGTCGTTGCCGGCGGAACTGAGTCTATGAGCAACACCCCATACTATATCCCTACAGCTAGAAGCGGAGCCCGCTATGGCAACCAGCAAATGGTTGACGGCGTTGTCCGTGACGGTTTGTCAGACGCCTACGATAGCCAGGCAATGGGTTTTGCGGCGGAGGAATGTGCGCAAGATTATACTTTCTCGAGAGAAGGTTCGGACGCCTATGCTATTAAGTCATATCAGAAGGCCCAGGATGCAGTGGCCAACAAGCGCTTTGCCGAAGAAATCGCACCAATCGAGGTTTCCGGTGGCAGGGGAAAGCCTAATACTCTCGTCGAGGTTGATGACGAGCCTAAGAATGTGAGCTTTAGTATCCACTGGTCTGCGGTAGCTAGAGGAAATCCAGGTGGGCTGACGGTATTCACCTTTTGAAACGAAACAGTTGAACATCAGCAAACTCAAGACTGTCCGTCCAGTCTTTGTCCCAGGCACCGGTACTGTCACCGCTGCAAACGCATCCCCAATCTCGGACGGTGCGTCAGCCCTGGTCCTCGTCTCGGAGGCCAAGCTCGCGGAGCTCAACCTTGCCCCACTGGCCAAAATCATCGGCTGGGGTGAAGCGGCAAAGGCCCCATCCAAGTTCACCACAGCGCCCTCTCTTGCGATCCCTAAGGCCCTCAAACACGCCGGTCTGTCGCAGGAGCAAGTTGACTTCTTTGAGATCAACGAGGCCTTCTCTGTTGTCGCGTTGGCTAATGTTAAAATCCTTGGCCTCGATGAGGCTAAGGTTAACGTCAACGGTGGAGCTGTGGCGCTCGGTCACCCACTCGGATGTTCTGGTGCGAGAATCGTCACGACCCTTATTAACGTTCTCAAGCAACGCGAGGGGAAGATTGGGGCCGCGGGTATTTGCAATGGTGGTGGTGGCGCCTCTTCTATCATTGTTGAGGTTGTATGAATGAATGGGGGTGGTTTTATTTTTGTTGCAGTCATGCTGTGATATTTTACTTGTATGTGGTAGTACCTAGTTGGTGATGGCAACGTTTAATTATGACTGTCGATAAGTTACCATCTTACCTTGACATGAACTCGTACTGTACTCGAGTACCGGTACAGTATTAACGGGTACGAATTCACAACGTGTTGAATGCGAAAAAAACAAAGAACTCAGCCGAAAATGGGGACTATGGTAACGAATAAGTCTCCACGTAGGTATCCCAGCAATAGCTTAGCTCTGCTCCCCCCCAGCTTACTTTGAGTCAATGGTCATCAACACTAACCGACGGACGAGGCCCTATTCATTTGCTGATGCTATTCCGACTAACCAACCAACCCGTGCGGTAGCTCTCCTCTCCCTGGTTGCGATACGAGTGCGCAATACTACAAAGATCCTGCCATTAATGGACTTGCACTGTACCACTGACTCATCCTCCCGACCAGTTCCAGTCATTTGCAGCCTATTCAACTCATGTTACCGCTCACCCACACCCTCCATAACCCGCGGAGAGAGGGATAGATAAATCAAGTCCCATACCCTCAGGTACCACCGCGCGGCCGGAAACCTACGGTAACGTGAACCCACTCTATATAATGCCGTAAAGTTCCACGGGACGTCGGCGCGGTTTGAAAATAGAGCGAGTGAGTGTGACTGGCATGATGAATAACGCGCTCCTCTTTGTGGATATATCATACATGGGAAGTCACCCAACTGTACC
The DNA here is from genome assembly GCF_000151645.1 of Tuber melanosporum. Classification (NCBI taxonomy): domain Eukaryota; kingdom Fungi; phylum Ascomycota; class Pezizomycetes; order Pezizales; family Tuberaceae; genus Tuber; species Tuber melanosporum. The sequence goes on along the minus strand of NW_003298832.1, from coordinate 18,866 downwards.
GGTTGTCGAGGTGGGACAAGTTGCTCATGCTTTCAAATTTCTCAAGCTTTCAGGTGAAGAACTTCTTTCTCCTTTAGACTTCGGGGAATGATCATCTTTTCACCTTTGAACAAAACATCAATCTGCTTTAAGTAGCTGTAGCTCTTGTCTTTCCACTTCCTCCTTCCTGCTTCACTTCAGCTGTGGCTACTTCCAGCTTCTAGCAGCCTAAACTCCTATTTCCACCCCCTTTGATTTCACTCTTGACAAACATCCCGCAATCACTGGAATCCTGATAACTACCATCTTCATCTGACAGTCTTGGTTGGGTGAGGTTTGGGTTGTCGAGTGATTTTTGGTGGAGCAGGGAAGGAAGTATGATACTAACTAGTTACTTTCTATCGTTTTCATTTTTCCTTCCAACATCCATTTCACGGTATTCAAACACCTGCACTAGAGCGCAGGTTCATAGCGTAGATCTTGAGTGTAGCTGAAAAGGGATGAAAGGTTGCGGTCATTATACCCATGACTATGACTTAGTATACTGCTGGAGAAGAATTGGGTTTATCAGATTCGTGGTAAATAAGTACATTTCGTATTATAGTCATAGTTAGCACCAGAAATTTAGCATAAGGAAAATCTGTATCTATTTCAAAAAAAAAAAAAAAAAAAAAGAAGAAAAGAGGAAAGAAGACAGATTGTTTTATTTTTATTTTTTGAGATTATCAGAATATGTATTAAAACCCTAACCCTTGAATGTTTCTTTTCCTGTCATCATATAACTAACTTATATGATATTCAAACTTTCTGAAACTGAGGAAACCAAGTATAATAATAAGATTAGTTTCAGATAATTACCTCTATGTTTTAGTAGGATAACACTCGGTTTTACATTTTAGAAGAAGTAAGTAATGCTTAGTTTCTTGTAATGTATTAAAGGAAAATTTTGATGGAGTATTTAATGCAAAATTACTATACACTGGATGGTTGTAGTGCTTGGTAAAAGTTCACTCAAGCATTAGTGTATAGGGCAGGCTTGGTTAAGGCTAGTGAATACAGGCTACAAAGTATTTAATATTTGCCACCTTAAATAAGTGAAGTTATCTTATGTTGATTTTAATTGTTCTTCTAATGAGATGCTCCACCAATCATTGCATGCCATTTGATGAAGCAAGGACTACTATTATTCACACCACAGAGAGCAATTGGTGGCATTGTAATATGACTTTCAAATATGTCTCAGTTATACATTAGATTATGACAGAATTCCAGTGATAGTTACTAGTATGAGTTTAGTTACACATGAACTCATTACATGGTTGACTATAATAGAGTTTAGTTGTAACGATCCCTCTTGAGATGGTTAGTTCTTGGTGACGGGGAACAATACTTCTCTTCTCATTCTTATTCTTTCTTTGTCTTAAGATAGCACTAGGCCTCTGCCTATGTTACCGATAGTACAAGACCTCTGTTTTCTATCAGGAACGCCTATTATAAGCTTTCTCTAACTCTTCTCTGTAAAGAGCAATCCTCTGTGTGATGATAAAAATTGCAATAGAGATAAAGATTGTAAAGGTGTTTTATATTTGTTAAAGTAATAAGTAGGAAAAGTACTTAGAATTCAATCTAATTTTATTCAAACTCGTACCGCCAATACTGGTATACGATGAGTCTCAGGACCGGGCCCCTAGGTTGTTGTATCCTGGATACCACTAACTACGAACTAACTAAACCTCCAACCCCGTACCTCAAACATGCCTGTACCATGCCCCAACACGAACACTAAATACAAAGCCATCAATGGTAAAGAAAAGTCCTCCTCAGCCCAGCCTACCCACCAGCCAAGTTACCCATACAAAATACAAAAATTCCACTACTGCCACTACAATGTGACCTTACAAAAACCTCCTCCACAATAGAAACCCACCCGAGTGTCCCCACTCAATGATCCTGGGACACCCCGCCAACTACCCCGGCACCTGTCCCCATTCCCAAACAAAACAAACACCCAACACCCAAGCACGTAAACACGAGGGAAAGCCGACTTCCAGGTTGAGGGCTTCCTAGCTAAGGGGGTATGAACCGTCGTAGAGAATCAGGGGGGCACCACACTGGCAGCGCAGCCCAAAAACCTCGACGGAAGCAGCTAGAACGAGATAGTCCCCAAGCCGATGGCACTTGACCGAACATGCCCATGTATTGAGCTCCTCCTCTAACTCCTCGGCTCACTACGGAGGTGGCGAACATGCCACAGACTCTGTAGTAGTCGGTTAGCGATAGCGAACCGGTGAAGGTGATAACCTTTCCGAATCGGGGACAAGTGGTACAGGTGAGGTGTAGCCTGGTTTGACCCGGCACTTCTTGTTTTTCTTTCTCTTCCCACCCCCAGGTGCGGATCTAGTAATAGGAGTGAACGGGCCACCCTCATCACCACCCACCGCCATATGGGGGACGCTACCAGTGGAGTTACCCTGACCAGCCATGGGGTCAGCCACAGAGGACTCAGGCACCTGCCCCCCTGAAGGGGCTAATACCACTGTAGCTGGTGTCACCTCACCGGGAGCCACACCACCCATACTAGGAGCAAACACTTCAACCGGCCCTGACGAATCAGGGGCCAGTCCACCTACACTACTACCTACAACTGAAGCTGCAGTAGGGGCGAGGATAACCAGTGGCGCAATATTCTCCCGAGGGGCCTCCTCCACTTGACCCTGAGAATTCTCAGGGTCTAGCCCACCTCCCCCAACTGAGACCACTGTAGTAACCGAAGTGACTGAGGGGACAGGCGAAGAGGGGATAATGGTAGGACCTTCAGCCGCCAACATCGTAAGATAACTGATATTAATAGCGCATTTATTCTCGCGGGCAGCTGACATGGCAGATATCTCTTTCCTAGTGCGAAGAAATCGCTGAGAAATGATGGAGATGTGATGCTGAAGGCAAGAGACTTCGGCCTCCAGGGTGAAGTTCTTCTTGACGGCTGGAGACAGAACTACCGACTAATGTAGAGTGGATGTGGCAGAGGGGGCGGAGGCTGGCTTAGCCATTGTGACTGTGAGGAGGCGACTGTAGTGAATAAACTGAAAAGATAAGTAAAAGGAAGAAAGGACTTCCAGCAAACGTAGGAGGAGGTATAATAACCAAGTCTCCAAAAGGTATTTGAAGTTAAAGACTTGAAGCCTATCGTGAGATAGAAATCAAGGGCTCTGATTGGATTGACACCAAACCTTCACTACCGACACAGGGTAAAAGAAGGAAGAAAAGTACTTAGAAGTCAATCTAATTTTATTTAAACTCGTACCACTAACACTGGCATACGATGAGCTCCTGCTGGCACAGGGATACCGCTAACAGGTATACCACTAATCCAAAGCTAGCCAAGTCTACGGTCCAGCACCTGCCAGCCCCGAGTCATGCCCGCAATAGAACCAATTATAAAACCATCAAACAACCCGGTGCCCATCCCAGTCCAAGTCTGTAGCCCCTGTGGTATGAAGCCAACCAGCACCAAGCATAGCCGAGGAAGAGCAAGAGACTGACTCAACCAGGTTCCTTGTGCAACAAAAATATAAAATCACTAACCCCCGGTCTGAATACCGTCCCGCAAAACCTCCACTATAGTAAAAAACCAACAAAAAACCCAAACAAATATAAACTACAGGCGACACAAAGGCAGAGAGCTGGCGACCAACATGTCCATCTCTCGCATCTGCATGCCCGGCCGTCGACCCTATGAACCCACTTTGTCAAGTACCTCCGAAGAGCGTATTGGTGAGGAGGACCTGTACCTGCTACCTGTCTCCCAAAAAACAAAATTCCATAAACAAAGGAAATACATAGAGGTGGGGACAGACCGAAATGGTCAGTGGGGCCTATCTCCCACCCATGGTGCCTTGTCCCCGCCAGCCATGCCCACTGCCAAACCAAAGAAACCAAACAAGCTCCACAACACCCAGCACACAGAACCCAAACAAGTCCGACCAGGTGGTTGCAACACACTATCCGAACAGGTGGCCATCAGCTAACCGGTCCGTCGGGGAGCTTTACAATACTCAGCAGCTTCGCCCAACAGTCCTGGCAGGACTGGAAATACTAAATTAGACCTCACCCTACCTGATGCAGGCCCGACCGGTACTCGCAGGTGCCTTCCCCCCCCCAATCAGTCCCTCCCAAGCCCCATACAGCAGATGCCACAGAGCCCATCCAGCCCCCCCAGCCCCTCAGACAGATCAACCATCCGATAGCCACAGGACAGCGTATACCCAGCCCCATCAGGCAGCCATTGGTTTTGGACACACGAATAGAGCCCCAACCCTCAACACTGTATAGCCGAGGGGGTCCCACCAGCCACAGCCGGGAGCTACAAAGGAGGTAGCACCAACACCCGAAGGCATCAGCACCAGCCATGCCATCCAACCCAGCCGAACAGAAGTCCAACCAAGCCGGAAAGAGTAAGCAGAGCTAGCTGAAGCCAGTCCCACAGGTCCAGCGACAGGCATGGACTGAATGACGGGCAAGAGGCACTCCCAACTAACGTGACAAGAAGGGAGGTACAAGGAAAACAGAAGCAGTCAAACAGAAGGTAGGCCCCACTTGTAATGGGTGAAGCTGCCAACCACAAACCACAACCAAACTAACCCAACGCACAGACAACACGAGTGTCTGGCAGCCAATCATCCCACACCACACCATGCAGTCATAAACAACCACACCATGAGGCAGAGTCCTTCAGGTTCAAAGCCATCCCCACCAAGGCAGAGAGGAGACACCTGACTGAACCACTGTAAATGCCACAAGGACAAAACACCAAGGAAATGGTGATAAACAACATCGTAGGATTTCCGACCGTAGAAACATGCAGTAACGAGGCGGGGGGGGCCAGCGAGGCCCACTCCCCAGTGGATTGATGCGGCCGGTACGACGTGTTGATACTTTGGAAGGTCATTAGTCTAACCCAAGGGCATTTTGTATCGTGAGAACTAAGGACTCCGTTAAAATCCAACAAAAGACATGAGCTGGCCCAAAGAACGACATGGGTGATCCCCCCAAATACAATGTTCAATCTCCCCAATTGAACACAAAACCTGCCAGTAGACGATAGACAGGAAGCCGTAGACATTTTACCGAAAGGGGCTCGTCAGTGACTGTGATGAAGTGCTCGAAGTGACAGCATCGTGAGAAGCCATCAGGCGACGAAACGAGAAGCAAACAAGTAATCCACCATGCAACGCCTAATAGACCTCAACACGAATGACCTCAGGAACTACTGTGCGAACTCAGATATCTCCCCCAGGATCCAAGGCATCAAGGCCCACCATGGGTGCGAAAGAAACGCTCTGGGTGAAGCGATGGCAAGGACGAGGAAAAGTACTTAGAACAAAGCATGACAAACCTATCCTCCTTGGCCGCATTGGCCTCCTTATATAATATTCTTCCCGTCCATCGTCATGTGACCCAAAGTGGTCACATGTGCGAAATCAAATCATAACAAACTAGTCATGTGACCAAAGTGGTCACATGCTCAAAACCCATGACCGCATAGCAAGGTAATGTGCGAAAACTCATAAACCAATCATAACGGAATAAACAAGCAATATGACTCGACTGAGTCATATGCGTGAAACCCATTTCCTCGTAACGAGGTCATGTGCAAAACATAAATCATATGCACAAGGCATACCAGCAAGGCACACTCACAGGGCATACTTGCCAGGTACCCATCTTATACCTCATAATCAAATCATATGCAAAACATAACATAATAAGTCATATGATCTAAATGAGTCATATGCGTGAAACAATAACATACCTATAACTCATAATCATAAGTCATGTGAAAACATTTTCCATGCCAAGTCACGTTTGTGACATTAGCTCCTCTCCCCCTAAGCCTGAGTCCCATCAGGCTTTATTCCCCAGTTTCAATAGTTCCCGTCCTGCTGAATGCATGGACCTCCGGAACCTATTGAGCTTGTCATCTGCTTCCCGCCATCTTACCCTCACCGTTTTCAAGGTGAGGTTTGCCATCTCAATCGTCCACCACTGGGTATTGTTCAGCTGTCTTAGCTCCGCAATCCTTTTATCATTTGCCGAAATCATGGCCTCGGCTTGGCCCAGTTGTTCTTAGAGTCCTCGGATTGGCCTGTGCACAATTCTGGAATCCTGTTCCATTTCCATAGATGAACTTTGGGCTCCCCCCTCCCTGGGCCTCATCCTCTAGGTCCTAGCCCTCTGCCATATCATGGTATCCTTTCCGTCCAACTCTTTCTCTGTTTCATCCTTCTGCGGGAAGTATCCTGCAGTGATTTTCTTCATCCTGTGCATTTTGCATGTGTTGTTGAAGCACTGTTTCCAGTGCTTTAGGGCATGGTCCAGACGCAGACCATACTTTTTGTATTCTCTCGGGAACCATCCTGAGCCTTCCTTGTCCCCATAGTATATGGGATATCCATCATTGTAGTATACTGTCTATGACATGGCGTTATGCTGTTCTGGTTGTTCCCTTTTGTTGAGTTCTTTGTCGGTCGTCCCCATGAATGAGTATTCGGGGCTTGTTGGTATGGTTTGGCGGGGGCTATCACCCCAGCCCTTGTGTGGTTGCCTTGGCGTGGGAGGCTTTCCCTCGCCTTTGTCTTGGTTGAACATGATCGTTACCTGGGCCAGGCTTGCCTGGGTATCGCTGGTGGAAGGTTGAGAGGTTATCTTGTGCATTTTCAAAGTTGCGTATGGAGTACCAAGTTTTATTGTGTTGTGGTGAATAACCGGTCGACTTGGCTTGGTATTGTAGATTTCCGTAGACGAAGCGAGAATCAACTCTCTCGTTGAGTTAGTATTCTGGTTTTCCGTTGAGTTTAAACGGAGAAGGAGGAATATTCGTTTGTGAGGGAAACTTATTGTTGTTGTGTAATTTGAGTAGTGAGATGTGGAATGTATTGTGTATTCGCATAGACGGGTGAAGGTCGAGTATATAAGCTTGGTTGCTCACTCTTTCCAGTATCTTGAATGGCCTGACTTTCTTGTAGTACGATTTTTTTGATGGTCATGTCGTATGGATATTGTGTGGTATTATTCATACTATATCTCCTGGTTGTATGTTTGAATCTGGTCTTCGGTGTCTATTGTATTGTTCTTTTTTGCTGTTGTCATACTTGACTCATTTCATATTGTAATGTCTCATGTAGTTTTCCCATGTCTGTTTTATCCGGTATTATACCGTTAATCATATGATATGTGGCCTGACTTTGTGGATGCTGTCTGTAATTCGTGAAGAAGGGTGTTGTTTCAATTGTTTCTTGTTTTTCCATGTTGTATGCGAATTCGGCCATTGATAGCAGTTTGTACCAATCATCTTATTGGTAATTGACGTAAGCCGGTAAATATTGTTCAAGTATTGTATTTACCCATTCCGTTTGTCAGTCCGTTTGTGGGTGAAATGCTGTGCTCAGCCTGTTTTGTATCCCCATTTCTCCGGTTACCTTTTTCCGCAGTCCTGATGTGAACAATATTCCTCGGTTGGTAATGATATTCTTCGGGAGGCCAGGAAGTCAGAAGACTTCTTGGAAGAATGTTTGTATAAAATCTCTCGCATCCATATCTTTTCTGACCAGAATGAAATGACTCATTTTGGTCAGACGATTCACGACTTCCAGGATGCTATCGCATTTCTCTGATAATGGTAGGTCCGTGATGAAATCCATAGTAATTGTTTCCCATAGTTACTTGGAAACATCGTTCTATTTCAGTAATCTGTATGGTGCATGTTAGCCATTTTCGTCCTTCGGCATATGTCGCAATTCTTGACATATCTTTTAACATTTTCGCACAGTCCTGGCCAATAGAATGACCTTGTAATGAATTCTGTGATTTTCGCTGTTCCACTGTGTCCTGCCATTTCGATATCATGGTGTTGTTGTATGATGTCTGTTCTTATCTTTTCTTCTTCTGGAATCTCTTGTTTTCTGTCGTACCACATTTTTCCATCCTCCCATTGGCATAAATCCAGAGCGATTCCTTTCATCTCCTTTTTTCCTTGCTTCAATCCTTCTCTTATTGCCTGAATTGTTTTGTCTTCTTCGTTTGCCTTCTCGATTTCCTTTTCTTCCGTTGATATGAATTGGATAACCTCCATTGCCTCAAAGTAGGTCTTTAGTAATAGTGTTCGTGTTTTTTGTTTGATCCTTTCTTCTTCTTTTATTTGTGGTTTGTCGCTTGCAATCCTTGTGAAAGCGTCTCACTTTCCGCTCCCTTTGCCTGGTCAGTATTCAATTTTGAAGTTGTATTTGCTGAGGTGTTCCATCCATCTTATCTGGCGGTCGTTCAATTTTTTTGTAGTCATGAACGGGACCAGATCCTTGTACTCAGTTACAACTCAGACTAGATAGTCATTGTTTAGAATGTATCTCCTCCATTCCTTTAATGCTTGAACTATTGCTAATAGTTCTTTGTTTGCAACGTCATAGTTGCATTCTGTGGAGGTCCTTGTCTTGGATCAATAAGAGACTGGCCTCCATTTTCCGTCTTCGCATTGTTGTGATAGTATGTCTGAACACACATATTTTGAGTCATCTGTTTTAATCATTGTCCTTCGGTTTAGGTCAAAGTTTACCAGTATTTGTGCTGACCGTAGTTGTGTCTGAATGGCATTGGATGCTTTACGTTCTGTTTTCCCCATTCTCATTTCTTGTCTTTCTTGGTTAGGTTATAGAGTAGTTTTGCAAGCTTGCTAAACCATTCTATGAACCTTTGATAAAAGTTGCAGAATCCCATGAAGTATTGAACATCTGTTTTGTTGTCTGGTTTGGACCAATCCCATATTGCTGCTGTTTTGACTGAGTCGACTTTGACCCTGCTCCAATTGATGATAAATTTGACGTATTTGGTTTCTTGACGGAATTTGCATTTCGTTGGTTTGATCATCATTCCCGATCCTTATATTACGGCTATAATGTTCCTGAGATGCTTCTGATGTTGCATGTTTTCCGAGTAGATGAGTACATCATCTAAGCATACGATATAACATATGTCGAGGTACTTATTGAGTACCTTCTTGATATATCTGTGGAATGAAGCCGTGCATTGGTTAGCCCGAAAGGTATAACCAAGTATTCGAACATCCCGTATCTCGAGGCGAATGCAGTTTTCCATTCGTCTCCTGCTTTGATGCGTATATTGTGGTATGCGTCCTTGATATCTAGTTTGGTAAAGTATTGTGCTGACCATAGTCTATCCAGTGCCTCTCTGATTAAGGGTAGTAGATATCAATCTTTCTTGGTAACTGAATTGAGGGCTCTGTAGCCTACACAGAGTCTCATTTTCCCCTCTTTATTTTTGACGAATAGTATTCAAGATCCTCCTGATGCGAACGAGTCTCTGATCCATCCTCGCTTTAGGTTTTACTCGATGTACTTTCTACCTTCCTCAAGTTCCGCTTCTCCTAGTGAGTATAACTTCCTATAGGGAATCTCTTTTGTTTTTCCCGTTTTCTCATCTTTGTACAGCTGAATTTCGTGGTCGATTCCTGGTCTTTGAGGTCGTAGCCCAATAGCTTCTTCTTGTTGGAAAAGATTTGTGAATTGATGATATTCCTTTGGAATCAATTCTTTCCATCCTCTTTTGCTTTGGTATTTCTTGTCTTAGATTGCTAGTTCCGTGCTAATGTTGATTATTACTAGAACTGCTTTCTCGTCTTCATATGTCCATTTGAGGATTCCTATTGTATCTCCCCTTCGATAGTGCCGTCCAAAGGCTTGTGCTGTGATCTCTTTGATCTCAATTCCTTTTGTTATATTGGGCTGGTTCTGGTCTCTACTTCCAAATCCCATGTCTTCTTGTGTGATTTCTTCCAGTTGATCTACTTCATACAGATCCTCTTTATAATTTTTTCGATTATCAACTGCACGATTCGATCCCCTCTCTGGACTTCGTACTCCTCTTGAGCCAGGTTGGCTAAGACGACTTTTATTTCACCTGTATAGTCCCTATCGATTACCCCTGCCATAGTCATGCGTTGATACTTGACTGCTAGATCAATGCGGGGTGCTATCCAGCTATCGGTACCTTCTGGTAGTCCAGTGGCTATTCCTGTCGCTATCATTACCTGTCTGTTGGCAGGTATCTTGATTTCTTTGTTGGCATACAGGTTGTGTCCTGCTGCCCCTTTGGAACCCTTGGTAGGTACTTTTGCCCATTGGTCCAACTTTTGTATCCAGACTCTCTTATCTTGTCTCATCTCAGCGAACTGTGCATGCAAGGTTTCTTCTTCTGCTTCCCATATTAGTGTCAAATAGACCACAGATGAACAGTTGAGACATCGTGTCGCACACAGTTCGCTGGTGAAGGTCATCTGCTCGTTCCAATCGATCATCGAGTTATGTTGTTGTAACAATGACATCACTAGGACTATCTCATAGTTCTTGAGATCTGCTACCTGAAAGGTTGCTGTTTTCCTATAGCTGTCAATGTCTAAGGTAGTGTTGCCGTATGGGTTATAGGACCCAATGCGCTTGGCTTTCCATATGCTGGCTAGACTTATCTCACTTTCTTAACTTTCTGGGTGTGGAGGCCATATTTGTCGCAAATTTCCTGGTCGATGAAATCTTCGGTAGCCCCTGAGTCGAGCATTGCATATATCGTTATTTCTTTGTGCTTTTCGTTGTGTATTCTCAATTTGATCATCACAGGATATCTGTCTTCTTCTCCCCTTTGAGTGTGTAGTACTATGTAGTAGTTTGTTAACTTGATGGGTTTTCCAGGTCCACATCTTGGATCTCCCTGACCACTGTTTACTGAGGACCCTTGTCGTTTTCCGCTGGTGAATCTTCTGTGATCATTTCGCGAATGTTTCTTCTTTTTTGAGCATGGAAGCGGTTCTTTCCAGCAGCTCTGGTTCCTTGGTATCCACTGTCTAGTCGGCTTCTACATTCTCATATCCGATGTCCTGCTTTTCTGCACCTTAAACAGAGTTTCATATTCATTCTTCTAGCATATTCTTCCTGCGACAGGTTCAGTGCAGGTTTTGCTCTTGATTTGCGCAACTCCATTAGTTCTCCTGGTGGTAATGCTCTGCTTTCACCTTGAGCTGCCTGATGTTTGAAGATTCTATCCACGTTTCTGGATGATTGGACCACCCTATGTGCCATGGTGTTCTTCAAGTTGTTTTGAACCATGTTTAGTTTGCTTTCCTTATTAATTGCCCATCTTGGAAATCATTCTGCTGTTGTGTAGAGTGAGTTGGAGATTCCCCATGCCTCTCGGAGTCTCTTGCTATAGTTTCTTAGCAGGATAATGTAGATGGTAGCATCATTAAACTCTGCCTCATATTCCAGTAGTCGGCATTCGTTCCAATATGCCGAAAAGGTCTGTTTTCCTTGTTGGAGTTTTTTCAGCTTTCATCTTGCAGTCTCCTTAGCATTAGGATCTCTGAATTGTTTAAAGTGTGCTGCCTTAAATTCCTCTTATGTGACCCATTCTCTCTGTTTCCTTCCATCTTGGAAGGGCATGATCCATTGTCCCGCGAGACCTCTGAGTAGAGATTCCACATAGGGAATCTTAATCTCAACGTGGTGTTCTCCACATTGCTTGACTGCAAAATACCATTCACATTGTGCCTGGAATATTCATAGCTTATCTTCGGCTCCTTCATACATGTCGGGTTCTTTTGCTTTCTGTCGCTGGATATTTCCTTATCCTGTATTTCGTGTTGCGCCTAGAAATGCCTGAAACTGATTTTCAGTCATTCCAAGTATGCTAGTACCTGGTACCGGAACAGCCGGGGCCAGTGGCACAGGTACTACTGATTCTGACATTGTTTCAGGGTGTGGAGTTCCTGCAGGAAAGCTATTGACTGGTGATTCTTTCTCCGGGGTTACTGGGCATGCTGCCCTTGAGGGCTTTGCTGATACATGATCTAGGGCATCGCTAAATCCCCATAGGTTAAGGTTTTGATCGTCGATGTCGATATCTCCTTCCCTCTCTGGGTGGAAGGATAGTGTCTTGTATTGTTTGGTATCGTACTAGGTGACGCTTGGTAATGTAACGATCCCTCTTCGGATGGTTAGTTGTTGGCAATGGGGAAAGATACATCTCTTCTCGTTCATTTTCTTTCCTGGTCTTACAATAGCACTAAGCCACTGCCTATATTACTAATAGTACAGAACCTCTGTCTTCTATCAGGAATGCCAATTGTAAGCTTTCTCTAACTGTTCTCCGTGAAGTGCTTTCCTCTGCGTAATGATAAATATTGCAATAAAGATAAAGATCGTAAAGGTATTTTATATTTGTTAAAGTAATAAGTAGGAAATGTACTTAGAATTCAATCTAATTTTATTTAAACTCGTACCACCAATACTGGCATACAACGAGTCCCATGGCCGGGCCCCCAGGTTGTCGCATCCTGGATACCACTAACTACGAACTAACTAAACCTTCAACACCGTATCTCAAACATGCCTGCGCCATGCCCTAACATGAACACTAAATACAAAGCTATCAAAGGTAAAGAAAAATTCTCCTCAACCCAGCCTACCCACCAGCCAAGTTACCTATGTAAAATACAAAAATTCCACTACTGCCACCAGAATGTGACCCCGCAAAGACCTCCACCACAATAGAAACCCACTAGTGCTTTCCCACTCAATGATCCAGGGACACCCTGCTGACCACTCCAGCACCCGTCCCCATTTCCAAACAAAAGAAACCCCCAATACCCAAGCGCATAGACTCATGGGAAAGCTGACTTCCAGGGTGAGGGCTCCCTAGCCAAGGGGGTACGAACCATGGTAGAGAATCAGGGGGTCACCACACTGGCAGCGTAGCCCCAAAACCTCGATGGAAGCAGCTAGAACGAGATAGTCCCCAAGCCGATGCCACTTGACCGAACATGTCCAGGTATTCAACTCCTTCTCCAACTCCTCAGCTCCCTCAATAGGCAGCCAACCCGCTGCGGAATCTGTAGTAACTGGTTCGCAGCAGCAAACCAGTAAAGGCGAATATCCTTCCCAGTCGGGAACAGGTGGCACATGTGAGGTCTGATCTTGTTTGACCTGGCGCTTCTTGTTTTTCTTCCTCTTCACACCCCCAGGTGCAGGTCTAGTAACCGGAGTGAACTGGCCACTCTCATCACCACCCACTGCCACATGAGGGACGCCACCAGAGGCGTTACCCTAACCAGCCACGGGCTCAGCCACAGAGGACTCAGGCACCTTCCTCCCCGACAGGAGTGATACCACCACAGCTGGTGTTACCACACCAGGTTCCACCCCACCCACACCAGGAGCAAGCGCCTCAACCGGCCACGACGAATCAGGAACTGGTCCACCCACACTACCACCCACAACTGCAGCTGCAGGAGGGGCTGGAATAACCAGCAGTGGAACATTTGTCTGAGGAAGCTCCTGCGCTTGACCCTGAGAACCCTCAGGGTCTAGCCCACCCTCCCCAACCGAGACCACCATAGTAACTGAAGCGACTGAAAGGACAGGTGAACAGGGAATAACCATAGGAGCTTAGGCTGCCAACATGGTGAGATAACCGTGATTAATGGCACATTGATGCTCGAGTACAGCCAACAAGGCAGATATCTCTTTCCCAGAGCGAAGAAATCGCTGAGAAAGAACAGAGATGTAATACTGAAGGCGTGAGACTTTGGCCTGTAGAGTAAAGTTCTTCTCAACGGTCCAAGATAATACCACTGACGTATGTAGAGCGGATGTGGTGGAGGAGGCAGAGGCTTGCTTAGCCATTGCGACCGTGAGGAGGCCACTGTAATAAACAACCAAAAAGATAAGTAAAAGGAAGAAAGAACTTGCAGCAAACCTAGGAGGAGGAGGTATAACAATGAAGTCCCCAAAAGGTATTTGAAGTTAAAGACTTGAAGCCTATCATGAGATAGAAATCAAGGGCTCTGATTGGATCGACACCGAACCTTCACTACCGAGACAGGGTGAAAGAAGGAGGAAAAGTACTTAGAATTTAATCTAATTGTATTTAAACTCGTACCACTAACACTGGTATACGATGAGCCCCAGGGCCGGGCCCCCAGGTTGTCGCATCCCAGATACCACTAACTACAGACTAACTAAACCTCCAACCCCATACCTCAAACATGCCTGCGCCATGCCCCAACATGAACGCTAAATACAAAGCCATGGATGGTAAAGAAAAGTCCTCCTCAGCCCAGCCTACCCGCCAGCCAAGTTACCCGTACAAAATACAAAAGTCCACTACCGCTACCTGAATGTGACCCCGCGATAACCTCCTTTATAGTAGAAACCCACCTGAGCTGCCCCACTCAATGCTCCCGGGACACCCCGCCGACCACCCCAGCACTTATCCCCATTGACAAACAAAAGAAACACCCAATACCTAAGTGCCTAGACCTGAGTGAAAGCTGACTTCCAGGGCGAGGGCTTCCTAGCTAAGGGGGTACAAACCGTTGTAGAGAATCAAGTGGGGTACCACACTGGCAGCGCAGCCTAAAAACTTCGACAGAAGTAGCCAGGATGATATAGTCCCCAAGCCGTCGGCACTTGACCGAATATGCCCAGGTATTCAACTTGTCCTCCATCTCTTCAGCTCTCTCCACAGGCGGTAAACCGGCGAAGGTGATGACCCTTCCGAGTCGGGAACAAGTAGCACAGGTGAGGTCTGATCTTGTTTGACCTGACGCTTCTTGTTTTTCTTCCTGTTCCCACCCTTGGGCGCAGGTCTAGCAACAGGAGTAGACAGGCTACTCTCATCACCACCCAGAGCCACAGGAGGGATGCCACTACAGGCGTTACGCTGACCAGCCACGGGCTCAGCCACAGAGGACTCAGGCATCTTCCTTCCCGAAGGAGGTGATACTACCACAGCTTGTGAGACTACACTAAGATCCACCCCGCTCACACCAGGAGCCAGCACCTCAACCAGACCTAACAAATCATGAACCAGTCCACCCACACAACCATCCACAACTAAAGCTGTAGGAGGGGCCGGGATAACTGGCGGCGCAACATTCCCCCAAGGGAGCTCCTCCGCTAGACTCTGAGAACTCTCAGGGTCTAGCCCACCCCCCTCAGCTGAGACCACTTTAGTAACTGAAGCGACCGAGAGGACAGGCGAAGAGGGGATAACCGTAGGAGCTTCAGCCACCAGAATTGTGACCAAACCGCGAACTGTATCGCTTTCAGAAGCCAAGGTAGCCGACAAGGTAGATATCTCTTTCTCAGTGTGATAAAATTGCCTAGAAAGGACGGAGATGTAATACTGAAGGTGAGAGACTTTGGCGTCTAGGGTGGGGTTTTTCTCCACAGCACAAGATAGAACCACTGATGAACGTAAAGCGAATATGGCAGAGGGGGTGGAGGCTCGCTTAGCCATTGTGACCGTGAGGATGTGACTGCAGTGAACAACAGAAAGGATAAGTAAAAGGAAGAAAGGACTTCCAGCAAACGTAGGAGGAGGTATAACAATGAAGTCCTCGAAAGGTGTTCGAAGTTGAAGACTTGAAGCCTATCATGAGATAGAAATCAAGGGCTTTGATTGGATCGACAC
Organism: Tuber melanosporum; assembly: GCF_000151645.1. Lineage (NCBI taxonomy): Eukaryota > Fungi > Ascomycota > Pezizomycetes > Pezizales > Tuberaceae > Tuber > Tuber melanosporum. Next base: position 3,353 of record NW_003298832.1, on the reverse strand, counting down.
CGAATCTTCACATCCGACACGGGGTGAAAGAAGCAGGAAAAGTACTTAGAACAAAGCGTGAAGAACCTATCCTCCTCGGCCGCATCGGCCTCCTTATATAATGTTCTTCCCATCTACGGTCATGTGACCCAAAGTGGTCACATGCTCAATACCCATGACCTCATAGTAAGGTCATGTGCGAAAACTCATAAACTAATCATAATACAATAAACAAGTCATATGACTCGACTGAGTCATATGCGTGAAACCCATGATCTCATAACGAGGTCATAGGCGAAATGTAAATCATATATACAAAGCATACCTGCAAGGCACACTCACAAGGCATACTCACCAGGCGCACGTCTCATAACTCATAATCAAATCATATGCAAAATATAACATAATAAGTCATCTGACCCAAATAAGTCATATGCGTGAAACAATAACATACCTATGACTCATAATTATGAGTCATGTGAAAACCTTTTCCGTGTCAAGCCACATTCATGATATCAGTTGGTAACTCTATCATAGTACTTATTAACTAGTTGATTACAACTGAGTTTTCTCGGCAACTCTATTCTAATACTTGTTTGATTATTTTGCTCAGGTTTCTTTTCTCATTACTGTTTGACTAGGTTATATTATTGATTTTGATTTTCTTTTGCTCTTGCATATAGTATTCATTATAGGTGTTTATTGGGCGCTCTCCTATAGTATAAATATGGCCTGATAGTCTGCTGGTAGAGGATCAATCTAGCAAGAAGGACAACTTCAAGCAAGAATTACAACAGGTGGTTTACATATATCAACACTCAGACCAGGTCAATTTCGGCCAATAGCAACAGTGTATTTAACCAGTCTGAAATGTAGATCGATATACAGCACACTTGAATAACTTCTGGTCAATAATGACAACTAGTTTAAGGCTCTCAGCTTCTGAAATACGAGAATTATGTAAAGTTTTAACTTGGAACTAGGGCTGCTACAGGTGGTTGTATTGAGTAAACAAAATTCATGATGATTTTACAGTATAGTATTGAGTAGACCTATACTAGTATTGTATATGAACCTTGTGGTAGTTTGTAGATAGATTTTGGGACTTTGATACCTGTATTGAACAAATGCTAGTATTCAAGAGAGAAAGTTGATAAAAGGGAGTATAGTAAAACAGTTCAGCTAAATAGACTTAGGCAAGAGGGAAGGATAGAATATCTGAGTTATCTAACTGATAATAATTAAGAAGTTGGTGAATTTTCTTCTTCTGGACCATCGAAAACAGTATGTAGGCATTGGTAATAAACATGTCTATAATAAAGTATTGAAATGCAAGCCAATTATGTTAAGCTCTTTGATGTGTTACATATAATACACAATACTGATCTGCTAGATCCACTTTGCTTATAGGATGATTAAAGTTATCAATAATAGTGAGAATATAATACAGTATTCACTCCTTCTCCTTGAAGGTTCTTAGAACTATGGCTGTATTTGAGCATATATTACAAGGATTCCACTACAGGATAAGTTGTAATAATCCTACTCCGTATATGTTAGTTTCTTCAACAAGTCAAAACCTTATATCTCTGACACCGCGATAGCTCTGAGATACTTTGTCCTTGTTATCACTTTTTGATAACGACTATCAAGATATTTTTTAGTCTGCTAAGTGAGACTTCTTTCTAATGTAGTATCATGGGAAATGTTTGTGTGAATAAGAGTATAAATTCAATCTTGGAGTAAAGGAAAGACTTAAATGGTTATGTGGGAAGTCTGTAGCCGAGGTCTTTTTTTTATCATCATATTGTTCATTGTTAAGGTACAAGAAAACTGTATGGAATGCTAGCTATAGTGTAAACAAAACTATATCTTCTACGGACCAAGAGAAAGGATGAACCCAAAGGTGCTCTGGTATGGGTCCACCTGTACAGACTCCAAGGATCATTAGTTCAGGTGCCAGGTCTATAGACCAGATAACTTGAACATGATGAGGTCTCATCTAGAAGTCAAGCAAATACCAAAGAAGATACTTTGCTGAAAGAAAACCCTTCCACTAACTACACATAGCCAACAGAAAGGAAATCAAATATGATTGGCAGAAAAGTATAAGGAAAAGCTCTATCCATAAACTACCAAAAAAACCAAAAGGAAAAGTAAATCTTGGTCCACTATCACCAGGCTGCTGTGTGTAAAACTGCACCCGAAGCTAATGGCCGATAAGAGGCCTAAAGGTTGATGCTCCTAGTCTGCTTAACATAGGATATATTGCAATATTAAGGTAGGCATGCTGAGAAACTGGGTCATAGTATGAGAGCCAAGGAGTGGATAGTTTGGCAGAGGGGATGCTACTCAGCTGTAGAGTACCATCTAAAGATCAACAGTGGATAGGTAGTAAGCCAAAACTCTGTAACACCACATGGTAGTAGGAGGAGGTAGTAGGGTACCAGCAAAAAGGAGAGGAGGCAGTAGGGCGTGAGTTAATGCAAACAAAGTGAGGAGGTGGAGGGAGAGCTAGAGGCCCTACAGCAAGCCTGACTCTATAACTGAACTATTATTGTATTACCGATGTCTTTCAGGTTGTCTGTTGTTCCCTGAGAGATGGTGTTAGTTAGTAGAAGAAAAGTTCACTGGCAGTAAGGAAAAAGCAGAGCAAGTGGAGGAAGGTGACAGCAACTTGAATCATGTGACAAGGAAGGGGTAGTCAAATCTCACTACAAGACAGACCCAAAAGTTATTAGCTCAGGTATTCTCTTAGGGGATCATGCAAGTTGGGAGAAAGATGTCCACCATTCCTAGCACAGACAGGAAGAAAGGAGAGGAAGCTCACATTGCTAAAGCTAAACTAGCTTTCCTAGTGAGACAGAACTAATGGGCAATGCCCAGATAACTTTGCCATCAAGTGGTCAGAGAACAAGTAAGATGAAGGCAAGAGAGGCTGATGTAGAGAAACTATATCTCTATGGAGGAACAATTAAGGGGGCTGAGGGGAGGGTGGATGGCTTAAGATAGTTGACAGTTGTATTAACAAACTATCTGGAAGGAAAATATGAGTGATGAAGTGTACTGAACTGGAGGTCCTTTTTTTAAAAAAAACAATTATCATGTTATTTGTTGTTAAAGTACATGAATACTGCATGGTGTACTAACTATGGTATAAATAAAACACTGCCCTCTCCTGACTAAGGTAAAACCCATACTCCTAAGATCTACTGGTACGGGCTGAACTACATACTCTCCAAGATCGATTAACTCAGATGCCTGGTCCTCAGACCTGATGACCTGAATGTGAAGAAGACGCACCTATATGCCAATTACATGCTCAAGAAGATACAGACTGGTCCGGTGTGAAACACTAATATGGAGGGGTACAG
>NW_003298831.1:161397-227590 GCF_000151645.1 Tuber melanosporum | reverse complement strand
CTCGGGTGGCAGAGCTCTCACTCAGTTAATGTCAACCGCAGTATCTTGCAGCGACCAATGGACCAACTAACTGAATGAGAGGAGAAAAATTCAAACATAATTACTAAGCAAAGCTGTCCGTGCTATGTTGGCTAAAGCCAGTTAATACAGAAGGGATAACTAAGGGAAGACAGGAACAACGAAAAGGGTCATAATTGATGGAGTAGTTGTGCACCCCGTTTGTCTAACAGTTTGAAGAATAGGTAGCTACAGAGAAAAGGAAGGAGCAAGAAAGTGGGTGGGGGGGGGGTTGGAAAAAAAAATTGAGCAGGAGAATGAAACACTTGTACACTGCTTTCTATCACCTAGACTTTTTCTCCCGAAAGTTTTTTCCCTTTGCATACTCCTCCATCCAATGGATGTCCGAAGCCAAGCACTTAGGAGAAGGTGGAGCCTGATCCAACAACACGATGGTACTCCCTCTGCCTCACCCTCCTCAACAAGGCGAAGCGCTGCCTATTCCTCTGAATCTCGATCTGATCCAGGTCCGGCATCTGGCGACGAAGGCTATCCGAGGGTCTAGGTCTCGAGCGCCCATGGTCGACATTGGCAGTGACCGCGGTGGTGAGGGAGGTAGGTGCGGGGACCGGGGCGGGGGAACCCCCTCCCTGGATGGAAAGGACGGGACCCCCTGCTTGGATGGGAAGGCCGGAACCCCCTGCCCGGATAGAAAGGACGGGACCCCCTGCTTGGATGGGAAGGCCGGAACCCGAGACTGGACCGGCAGGGGTTGTGGAGGAGATGGGAATCTCGATTATTGGTGCGGAGTGGTTGCCTCGGGTGGAGGAGAGGACTCTATACGGGTCGGGCATGGGGCGGTTGAGTAGCCCGGTGGTTTGGTCGTGGTCGAGTTCTGCCTGTGCCCCCGGGTTAAGCGTCGTCAGTTTTGTATTGTGGGTGGTTATGATGACGGCGAGACACTCACAAGCTGATTCGCCAAGAGAGAAAGACTACCGACAAGACCGCGAGCATGTCCCACCGCACGATTAATCGTAGCATCGGCAGCGCTCGCAGCCCCACCCTCCAACCTAGTGGGAATGGGCCTGGGGAAAGCGCCACCTGCGTGCTCGTTTCCGTAAGCCGAGCCCTGAACGCCGGCCCACCCGCGGCGCCCAATCATTGCTCGGTAGAGGTCCGCAAGCTCCCCGTCGGGAGATTGCGCCTCCATCATATGGATGACGACGGGGCAGTTGAGGTGATTGGCGTGCACTCCCAACTTCCCGCAGAAGCAGCAGGATTGAGCGGAGCATCTCATGCAGGTCCCCACGCCGCGAGAGTCGATGCGAGCTTGAGGGATGAAGGACCTACATTCGTAGATTGGGCAGTAGAGTGGGCGCTCCTGAAAAAGCCCCTCGTGGTCCGGACGAACTATGACCCTGCTAGACATGATAAATCTGTTTGTCCTTCGGGGGGGTTTTTTTTTTGAAGTTAGAAATTGTATCGCAATACGATAGGGTCTTTCAGAATGGGATTTCATACACTGAGTGAGAGAGTGTGCGTGTGCGAATTGGTGGAGCGGTTATATAATAAATGGATAATAGACTTTCTAAAGGAGCGGAGTATATGAACTCAGTCAAGGATGGTAGAGAGGGATGGTAGAGAGGGGTGGGGGTGGAGGTGGATGTGTCCAACGAAACCAAGGGAAGGAAGGGAGGAGGAAGACAAGTGAATTGGGGCGTAAATAATTTCAGGAGGTGGGGCAAAGGGTTTTTTCCCTTCTCCTCCTTCTCGTGTTTTGTGGCTAGGCTCTGCGAACGCGTGCCCTTTGCCTGATAGACAGTGGAGGCTATCTCTCGCGAATCAAGGCCTCACACCCATGGTCTGAGTGACAGCACGATCTGGGGCTTCACCACTGGGGCCTACTTGAGCCCCATTTCTCGCAATGTAATGATCTCATAGTGGAGTGAAGGCCTACTATGATCAAGGCTTCGCTGAGAGCTGGATTTTGTGAGAATAAGCCCACACCCGCCTGTGTGAACTTGTGTCAACGAGAGCAGATTACAGTAAATGGTGCCCCAATTCATAGTGCATAAAGGGAGCTTTGGAGCACGGTAAGGAGCAAACGGCAATTTATTTGAACCCTATTACCGCTATTATCCACGAATCGTCGTTTGCTGGCCTGGTTCATTGACGCTGCCTATCGCTGAGGCTCTCCATACATGTCCCGAACTCGGGGCCGCACCGCACAGCTTGACAGGCTCAACAGGCGTGAGGAGTACTGCACAGTTCAGATAACCGCGATGGAGGGGGCTTACCGTAGAAGGATTTGATTTGATTTGATTGCTGTGATCTTGTTGCGCATAGAATAGAGTATTCATGGATATCTGAGATTCTACCGTCGGGGCTTAAGCAAACGCTACCGTATGCAGGGTGTCTATTTCTTTGTCCTCTGGAAACCTCACCATTACCAGAACATCGCTGCACCAACCAAGCTGGAGTCTCGGTATGAGGAATATATCCTCTTCAGTTCATTCAGAACCCGTCCGGGGATACTCCGGCTCTAAAGTCCGTGTGCACGTTTTCCTCATTACTCCCACTACTTTATGATAATATTATTGCTACCGTAATCCGCAGCTGCCCTACCAATGATACAATTTTCATGTTTCCATATCTAGCTAGAACCACACCTAGTCCAACAGATGGGGGCTTCCGATTTTACCCGAGCGCACATCTGCGGCTGGCGCTTCACACAGCCCATTTCGTCATTCCAGAACAACAACACAATGTTACCGTTACTCTACAGTACTCTCACCCACACCCACAACACAAGGTCCAACCTCGCCTCATCACCACAACCCACGCACCCGCACCCCACGGGGAAGGAACAAACAAACGAGGAACAATGTCCCACCAATCCCCACCGGTAGAAACGGGCGCGCAACTGATCGCTCACTCGCTAAGATCCCTCGATGTGCGAATAATCTTCGGCATAGTCGGCATCCCAGTCATCGAAGTGGCGGAAGCCTGTCTAGCCCTGGGAATCAAGTTCGTTTCCTTCAGGAACGAGCAAGCAGCTTCGTACGCGGCAAGCGCGTACGGATACTTGACCGGCCGACCGGGAGTTTGTCTTGTTGTCGGTGGGCCAGGTGTGTTGCACGCCATGGCTGGTGTGAGCCGCCCATTTTCCCGCCTAAGAGTCTACAACGGGCGGCGGAGAACTAATTGATAAGCCGGCAGGTCGGGAATTCCATGGCGAACGCGACATACCCACTCCTGCTCCTCGCCGGAAGCGCGGAAACCAGCGCGGGGCCCACAAAGGGTGCGTTTCAGCAGCTGGACGCGGTATCGCTGCTAGCGCCGCACACGAAATTTGCCGTTCGGCCACCGAGCTTGGAGGGCCTGCCGCAGGCGATCTGGGATGCGTACCGACTCGCTTTCTACGGGAGACCGGGGGTTGGGTTTGTGGATTTGCCGGCGGACTATATCCAGGGTGTGCCGAGGGAGGTTGTGCGGATTCAACGGGTGGGGGAGCAGCCTCGGGTTCCTGGCGACGAACGGAGGGTAACGGCAGTCGCAGAAGCGTTGAAGGGGGCGGAGAGACCGTTGGTTGTCATCGGGAAGGGAGCGGCGTACGCGAGGGCCGAGGGGGTGTTGAGGGAGTTTATCGATGCGTAAGGATTTACCACCTCCCACCATCTATCTGTCTATCGAAGGACTTATGGGGCTAATGAAGACGACAGGGCCAAAATCCCCTTCCTCCCAACCCCTCAAGGGAAAGGCGTCCTCCCAGATGATCACCCACTTAACACCTCCTCGGCCCGCTCCGCCGCCCTTGCAGGCGCAGACGTTGTCCTCCTCGTCGGCGCCCGGCTAAACTGGATCCTGCACTTTGGTGAGCCGCCAAAATGGTCCGCGGGGGTACGTATAGCCCAGATCGATATCTCCCCCGAAGAGCTCGACCACGGCACAGCCGATCCCACACTCTCAATCCACGGGGACATAGCTTCCGTAATCGCACAGCTGAAAACCCAACTCTCGAACTACCACCATGTCTCCTCCTCCTGGAGCAACGCACTCTCCACCTCCGCTGCTAAAAACCTAGCCATAGCCCGGGTGAAAGCCTCGACCCCAACAAACCCACTAACATACCATCGCACCTTCGCCCTCATCAAGTCAACCCTGGAATCATTATCCCCGGGCGGCGCCGAGAACCTAGTCTACGTCTCTGAAGGCGCCAACACAATGGACATCTCCCGCAGCATCTTTACCGTGTCACAACCCCGCCAGCGCCTGGACGCAGGCACCTACGCAACAATGGGCGTAGGCCTTGGATACGCCATAGCCGCTGAAATGGCCTATAACTACACCCACGAAGCCGTTCCCTCCACCCCATCTATCAGAAAAAGGATTATATCCCTAGAAGGCGACAGCGCCCTCGGTTTCTCCCTCCCGGAAATCGAAACCATGTCCCGCTACCGCCTCCCCATCATCATTTTCGTCATGAATAACGGGGGCGTGTACCACGGCATATCCGACAACACGCCCACGTGGGGTGCGGACTGGTGGGACGGGGATAAGGAGGGGAAGAGGCGAGATGTTCTCCTCACGAGTACCGCGCTGGGTTTCGAGACTGGGTATGATGTTGTTGCTAGGGGGCTGGGTGGCAGGGGGTGGAGGGTTGTGGATGAGGAAGGATTGGTCGAGGCTGTGCGGGAGGCGTGGGATCATAGGGATGGGCCGAGCGTGGTTAATGTTATTGCTGCTTCCGGGGTTGGGGAGAAGTTGGAGTTTGGGTGGTTGGGGAAGGAGAAGGGGGGTGGGAGTAAGTTGTAGGATTGAGGGGGTACGTGGTTTATATATGGGTGGAGTTTGTCTCTAGCCCTCACTCTCTAAGTGGTAATTGCTAGTCACCATCCTGCATATGATCTCGCCCTTTGTATGATACCATGGTAGAAGAAATCTCGATACTAAAGTTTATTGAAACCGCCATCCCATATAGAAATATTCATCACACTAGAAGAGAGGAAACATCACCGGTATAGTACTCCCAGAACTTTACACGACCGATAAAACATCACCTACAAGCACAAGTAGAACCAAAGGAAGTGGCAGTCCGAAAAACAAAAAAAAACCCAAAGCAGAGAAGAAAAGCAAAAAGTCGACGATGCGTACAATATAAAACTACACTCAAGCAAACCTACTCAAGGCGCCAAAACATCACCAAATCCTGAGGTATGGCACGTGACAATGAGCACCACCCACACCGACAGCTTCAACTTTCGCACTAAAGCCATGCTATATATAACTAGGGTTGCAGTGAGGGGAAATAAACAATTCAAGTCAATCAGTATCCGTCACCCCTGTGATGGGAGCGGGTACTGAACAGCGCGGCGCGAGGTGAGGGACCAAGCCAGCCAGACAACCAACATTGCCAAAACAAATCGAGACCATAGGGGCAGCGTGAAGGGTGATAAATAGTGTTGGAAAGGGGGAGGGATTTCACAGTAGAGCAAAGACCAGACGATAACTACGGCGGCCATTAATATGGCAGCAGTGCCGGCTATGGGGGGAATTAGGGGCGTTCGGGAATCATGAGGGTGAGGGTTTGCATGGCCTTGGAGCAGCTTTACTATTCCAGGATACCCATTCTTTTCAGCCAACAGGACCGGTGTGGAGCCATACTGATCCGATGACTTGGGGTTGACCTCGCTCCGGGCTAGTAGCAGCTTCACTATTTCCTCATGTCCATTCTGGGCGGCCAATAGTAGGGGTGTATAGCCATACTTGTTGGGCGAACCGGGGTTGACTTCGCTCCGGGCCAGTAGCAGCTTCACTATTTCCTCATGTCCATTCTGGGCGGCCAATAGCAGGGGCGAATAGCCATGTTCGTTGAATGAGCCGGGGTTGACTTCGCTCCGGGCCAGTAGCAGCCTCACTATTTCATCATGTCCATTCTGGGCGGCCAATAGCAGGGGCGAGTAGCCATACTTGTTGGATGAGCCGGGGTCGACCTCGCTCCGGGCCAGCAGTAGCCTCACTATTTCCTCATGTCCATTCTGGGCGGCCAATATTAGCGGTGTATGGCCATCCACATGCCGTGAGTCGGGGTTGACCTCGCTCCGGGCCAGCAGTAGCTTCACTATTTCCTCATGTCCATTGCGGGCAGCCAATATCAGCGGTGTGTGGCCATCTACATGCGATGAGTCGGGGTTGACCTCGCCTTGGGCCAGCAGCAGCTTCACTACTTCCTTATGCCCATGCTGGGCAGCCAACAGCAGCGGTGTATAACCATACTTGTTGGATAAGCCGGGGTTGACCTTGCTCCGGGACAGCAGCACTTTTACTGTTTCCTCATGCCCATTCTGGGCAGCCAATAGCAGTGGTGTGTAGCCATCTACAGGTACTGAGTTGGGGTTGTCCTCGCTCCGGGTCCGCAGCAGCTTGGCTAGCCAATTCTGGGCAGCGAACAGTAGTGGTGTGTGGCCACTCACTTCCAGCGGGCCGGGGTTGACCTCGATCCGAGCCAGGAGAAGCTTCACTACTCCCTCATGCCCATTCTGGGCAGCTAATAGCAGCGGTGTATGGACTGACTTATGCGATGAGCCGGGGTTGACCTCGCTCCGGGCCAGTAGCAGCTTCACTACTTCCTCATGCCCATTATGGGCGGCCAAGAGCAGGGGTGTATGACCTAACTTGTTCGGTAAGTTGGGGTTGACCTCGCTCCGGGCCAGGAGAAGCTTTACTATTCCCTCACGTCCATTCTGGGCAGCCAATAGTAGCGGTGTTTGGTCATACTTGTTTGGTGAGCTGGGGTTGACCACGCTCCGGCCCAGTAGCAGCTTCACTATTTCCTCATGCCCATTCTGGGCGGCCAATAGTAGCGGTGTGTGGCCATTAACATGCGGTGAGTCGGGGTTGACCTCGCTCCGGGCCAGCAGCAGCTTCACTATTTCCTCATGTCCATTCTGGGCAGCCAAGAGCAGCGGCGTTTGGCCTGACCTGCTCAATGAGCTGCGGTTGGCCTTGCTCCGGCCCAGTAGCAGCGTGACTAACCCATTCTGGGCTCGGCCATTTTCATCCGATGAGCCGGGGTTGACTTCGCTCCGGGCCAGGAGAAGCTTCACTATTCCCTCACGTCCATTCTCGGCAGCTAATAGAAGCGGTGTAAGGCCTAACTTGTTCGATGTGCTGGGGTTGACTTCGCTCCGGGCTAGAAGAAGCTTCACTATTCCCTCATGTCCATTCTGGGCGGCTAACAACAGAGGCGTTTGGCCATTCTCATCCGATGAGCCGGGGTTGACCTCGCTCCGGGTCAGGAGAATCTTCACTATTCCCTCGCGTCCATTCTGGGCAGCCAATAGCAGTGGTGTATGGCCTGACTTGTGCGATGAGCCGGGGTTGACCTCGCTCCGAGCCAGGAGAAGCTTCACTATTTCCTCATGTCCATTCTGGGCAGCTAATAGCAGTGGTGTATGGCCATCTATATGTGGTGAGTCGGGGTTGACCTCGCTCCGGGCAAGCAGCAGCCTCACTATTTCCTCATGCCCATTCTGGGAAGCCAATAGCAGGGGCGTTTGGCCACGCTTGTTGGCAGTGCCGGGGTTGACCTCGCTCAGAGCTAGGAGTAGCCTCACTATTCCCTCATATCCATACTGGGAAGCCAATAGCAGCGGTGTAAGGCCTGACTTGTCCGGTGATTCGGGGCTGACCTCGCACCGGGCCAGGAACAGCTTCACTATTTCCCCGTGTCCATTCTGGGAAGCTAACAGCAAAGGTGTTTGGCCATTCTCATCCGATGAGCCGGGGTTGACCTCGTTCCGGGCCAGGAGAAGCTTCACTATTCCCTCGCGTCCACTCTGGGCAGCCAACAGCAGCGGTGTATGGCCTAACTTGTTCGATGAGGTGGGGTTGACCTCGTTCCTGGCCAGGAGCAGTTTCACTATTTCCTCATGTCCATTCTGGGCAGCCAATAGCAGCGGTGTATGGCCATCCACGTGCGGTGAGTCGGGGTTGACCTCGCTCCGGGCCAGCAGCAGCCTCACTATCTCCTCATGCCCATTCTGAGCAGCCAATAGCAGCGGTGTTTGGCCACGCTTGTTGGACGAGCCGGGGTTGACCTCGCTCCGGCTCAGGAGCAGCGCCACCATTCCCCCATGCCCCCTCTCGGCTGCCCATAGCAGTGGGGTGCGGCTGAAGGAATCCGCCGTAGACGCATCACGACCCTCCGCCTCCAACAACGAGGTGGCAATATCTCCAAGTCCCAAGTATGCAGCACAGTGCAGCCCAGTGAAGCCCTTAGGGTTTTCATACGACCCAAAACCCTCCCGGTAAAATAGAAGCCTGGCTGATATATGTCTATCGAACCCATCAAGAAGCCGAAGCGTGAGTAATTTCACGCCTTCTGTCATTCCACTCCTTGCAAAGGGTCCCCAGTGACTGGAGGCGTATTGGAGGAAGGAGGCCTCTCTGGGGGCGTGGTTGAGAGTAGGCGAAAGTTTTCTGATGGAATCATGGTTAAGATATGTCAGGCAAACTTCCGCCATTGTTGAGTAAGAGTTCTCGAAGTGTTCGGAATGGTTCTTGAGGTATTCCTGGAGAGTGAGATGCACCAAGCGGACCACGGATTCCTCATCCACAGTGACAAGTCCCAGGCAAGAGTCCAGCAATGTTTTTATGGCAGGGGTGTTCTGAAAATTGATATCTTTTGAGCCAACTTCCATGCTAAGGGCGACGCATAGCTCTTCGGTCGTCATTGCTCGCTCCGATCGAGAGACCCACATCAAAGCATCCATGGCGAGTTTCGATTGACCGTCACCTTTATTCCTTATCATATCCAACGTCTCACGATAGGCGTTGTCCAAACCGTGACCACCGCTTGTCATCACCTCGAGCTTTTCCCGCCTCTTGTCGATAGTTGTTTCTCCTAATATCGCAGCCATGCTCAGAGAAACAAGCAGAAATCTAGGAACATTGTCAGTGACTCCTCCAAGCGTTTGGTGTGAAAATGGCGATCACATACGAATCTGAACATTTTTCCGGAATAAGTCTCATAATCTCGGCCTCGAGCGCAGGGTTCATTGCCTCGGTTGTCGAATCCTCCCCCAATGCTTTCGTGAGATGTTCCCTTACATCCTCCCTGGTCAGGCTGATAGGGATAACTTGCGCACTCCCCGGAAAATATTTCTCCAGCGCACCCTGAATATAGGGTCTCCCAGTAACGAACAACCGGACGCCCGGCAACCCTTGAGAAACGGCACGCAATGAGCTTAGGAGTCCGGGCAAAGCCTCCTCCGGACATTGATCCAGGGCATCAATGCAAATGAAGGTCCGCAAAAGGGGAGCAAGGGCGGCCCGCAGGAGATGAACAACATCTGGAAGTTGAAAGCCACCTCCGTCACCGAGTTTTTCTTTCTTGAACGCTTCATCGATCCCAGCAGGAACCGTTCTCAGAGCACGCACAAGTTGCTTGGCCAGAGCTCCTATCATGTTTGTAACGGTTTGCTCCTTTTGGCCCAGAAAATCGCAATAGAGGTAAGCGACGGCGACGCTATTCCTCTCGACCTGATCGCATAGCGTATCAATTACTAGCGAGCTGGGATCATACAAGAATTAGTTGGCGGCAGCCGTCACTCGTAAGGAGTCTCCTACCTGAGGTAGGTTTTCCCAACACCTGCATCCCCGGAACAGAACAGAATAGCCTTGCCCGATCGGCTTTTGCCGTCACGCCATTCGATAAAATCATTGTTTTGCAAAAACCAATCCCCTAAACCATCCTGTCGGCGGGCGCGCAAGTCCCGGTGACGGATATGAGGTTCTAGCGGCGATAGCCATCTCAGGACGCGGAGCTCCTCGTCTGTATGCGTGGTGCTGTATGGGGTGCTGTAGCGATCTGTTGCGTCGGAACTGCTTTTATGGCCCGCTCCGGCAGCACTCGGTCGTGGGTTTCTTGAGTGACTCATGTTGGTGGGCAGAAGTGTGCTGTGGTCGTTGTACTGCTAACTGTCGGAAGGTTGGGGGGGGGGATAGAAGGATCACAGAGTTGTTGGACTTGATGAAAGCGGGGCCATAATGCTGCATTATCTAGCATGGTGTGAAAATTGGAATAAAGTCGGGGCTGAAGTAAAACATTCGATGTAGTATGGGGGAAGTCCAAAATAGGGCTGTTTTTGGCGATAAAAGGTTTAGCTTAACTTACCTATGGCTCGTCCGGTCGCGCAAGGCTGAGTGTTACACGGGGTGAGTTGGTTTGGGTGCCAAGACTCCACCCTTGACAATAATATTATCATCATAAAGCAAGGCATCACGGCAAGGTTCCGTCTCCTTATAGACTATCAAGTCCCGTGCCAAAATCAAACTGACCAAACACCAGTAGAGTACGAGTATTGTGCTTGTATGATAGCACCGCACCGTACTTGTAAGAGCCCGCATGAACCCACCATGTGCTATGCGGTCCAAAATTTCCTCCTCTGGGAAAGGGGCGAAAAGCACATCGAAAAACCTACTTCCTGAGACAAAATTTAATTGAGACCTTACGAGGAGAGGCAGCTCCAACGTCCTAACACGTGGTCCGATTATTCGAGCTTCTTGTCGTGTAATCGGGTTATTGAGACCTTTAATCGAGTTACCGCGAAAAAAACAACTACATCGCTCTTCCTAATATCCCCCAAGCTGTATTGTAGCGATGTTTTCAAACCCATTCCTTCCTTCATTTAGCGGAAGTGTAGAATGGATTGAAATCACTAAAGATCCCCGTGTATTAATAGTTTTTGGTCCACGGGAGCCATAAGTGGGGGACGCTTTATTGGGAATTCGAGACTGAACGCGTGGGTGACGCTTCTCTCAAAATAAATACCAGCATTTGCAGTCTTTCCAGGTACAGTACAAGGCGCTTGTGCGTCTTTATTGGCAATGAGAATGTACCGTACGTACAGCACTTCGGGTGGCTTACTTGTATGTAACACCCTAAAGCCTCAGAACCGGTGTTGTGGCAGCACAAGGGTGCTGATTTGGGCCTCATTCGGCACACCAAATTCATGGATAAACACTATCCCGGTACCGGCACATTAAAAGACCATCAATCTGATTCAGAAGAGAGAAACGATCAGCCCTTGCGTTCTTGATGGCAAAAAGTGTACCCGAGTATGTATGGTAAGAATATTTGGGGCAGCGAGAGGTTTTTCATTGCTATCATAAACCAGGTATGACACCGTACCAGTTTACTACAGCCTTAGAGGCATTCAGCCGCGCCGGCTTTTCAAGTTGGGACAACTTGGCACGGTTATCATCCACACGATACGTATGATAAGTTACTCGTATTAAAACTCAACACATCAACCTAGGCTTGGCACTCGAAAAAGCGGCTTTTGGCCCTTCGCAGACCCATGCCGATTACCATTGGACTATGATACCCATCCCTCCAGCCCAAATGAACGAACGCCTAGGCTCACAACTCCCAACCTCGCCCCAACTTGAGCCAAGAAAAAGAGTGCGAATAAAACCAAGCAGCACCCGTACGCCCCCAGTTATACCAACCTCTCCTCCCGATTATGACCAAAGAGATGCCACAAGATAAATTGCGCAATTCCCTTTGCACACATCACCCCATTTTAAAATACCAGGCTGAGTTCCAATGGAGTGAGCTAATACGGTATGGTAAACCACGTTCGCCTTACCAGTACCATACTGTGCTTGGAGATCCATAAAACCTGCGGACATCCGGAAGGTGAACTCTATTATACCGGCACACCTAAGGCCTAGGGTGAATGGATATGATCCTTTATTATTAACGCCGGGTATGAACGATACCCACATATATACTGGGGACGCTTGGGTTTCCCACTGCAGCAGCACTCACTGGTCGGTACAGTACATGTATTCCACGACATAAAAGTAGCGCGAGCGAGGCCGATGCAGATTCGAGCGGTACGTACGATACCGCAGGAACTTGAATAATTGGGAATCTCGCTTGGACGTTGGAGTTGCCTCCTTGAGTAAGGTGTGTTGCCCTCTCTTCTCGGAAAATTGAGGTAACGACCACGAATCCGAAAGCAGGGGCACTCACTACCCATCATGAGACACGGCACCGTGGAGCGTGGGGAGTACTATTACCCTCATGCTCGGTGCAGTAATAGTGTGTACGAGTAGTAAGGCGAACAGCATGCGCCCGTTCCTATGCCAGGGTGCCACTGATCGATCAGCCAAGACAATGAGTGGCTGTTCACGATCGTGGTAGTGAATGGACACAGACTCCCGACACGAGAATGAAATGGTCTATCAAGTACTATTAGGCGGTCAACTCATTCTACGCCCTTTTTTTTTATTTGCTACTCTATCCCTCACCCAGACCTTATATGGAATACTTGTTTTTTCCGCTCAATTGTGACTTGATTTTTCGACTTAACTTTAAAGAGGGTTTCTCCATCATTTCTCCCCCCCACATTCTTCGTTGTCCTGGATAGCGCTCAGGATTTTGACCACTCAGGGCAAAGGGGGTACGTCTGTAACTAGTATTGTTTTCTTTGATTCCTATGTTTGCTATATAAGCTAATTGTCACTCTTTTTTTCTCCACAGCCCCCATCTGTCCACCATTATTCTTGAGAGTTGATCATTAACAGCGCTCAATGCAACCCGCCGGGCACCTCATTGCGCAATCGCAATTAAATAGGTCCCAGATCGCGAGAACCGCTGCCGGGTTTCTGTACCAGCCGCAAGCGTGTCTTAAGCGCAAAGGAGAACAGCACAGCCGGTGAGCTCTTCGGGTGGGCACCAGTGATCGCACCCATAACGCCCTGTTTTGCGTAGGGAATTGATGAGGTGGGAGGCTTGGAGGAAGGATTTATATCCTCGTATCTTTGGTGCGTCCGTCCGCTTCAATACAGTTCACTACCCTTGTACTCCCGACCCGGCCACCAAGCAAGGAACCCACATCCAGAACGAGTACGCCCTTCGGCAGGGCGATGGGTTTAAGAGCTTGAGTAGCGCAATCAGGTTTTTTCCTTCCTTTTTCTGTTCTTCAGCAAGCAATACAAGGTTGGGATCACAGGATTATAGAAGGGGGTGAATTGCGTTGGTAATCCCTGAGAACGGTGTCCTGTAGCTTGCTTGTGGAATGCAATGCATATTATAACTCTCGCCCAGAGGGTGTCTTGTGTTGTATAACATGTTGGTTTACAAATGTGCGTCCTTCCTCGTAAGAGCTCATTTTATGGCCTACGGAATTGCTTGGGCGCTATTGGCCTCCGGTATGGGTCGTGTAGAGCGCCGGGCAGAGTTCACCCTTTAATTGCGATAGCTGCGCTTGTTGTTGACCCCTGGTACACTTTTCTAGAAGGTCTATAATAGTCCCTTTCGTGGTAATATGTAGCATGTACCTGAGTCTACTTGAGGAGCATTGGGTATCGTAGAAGGCTTCTTTACATAGCTAGCACCGATTCGTGGCTGAGTGGGAGAACACCACCGCCTTACCCATGTATCCGACAACCTCCATCTTACAAGGATAGACGGTGTGAAGAAAACCGTTGGTACAATCGACCCTGGCTAGTGCGTTAGGCTATCGGCGGGCCCGTCATAGTGCAAATCATTGGATCCCTAATTAATCCAATTTAGCTCTAGTCAAAGAAATTGAATTACTTAGCACCACCAAGAAGCAAGAAAGTATCATATGATAACCGGACGTTATAAAAGCTAGATATTTCGGAAAATAAAAATAAAAAAGTAAGGAATCTGATGTATAAGGAAATGGCCAATATGATTTCATTCCTGAGTAAACTTAAACCCTTCATTTCTGTCATGATGCCTCGCCCGCGGCACTCGTCGCCCGGGCCTGGAGAAATATCGAGAGGAGGTTAAAATTTTTTAGGGTGGTAGGGTGGCCTTGCCCTAGAGCTCTCTCCGCCTCCGTAACTGCACGTCGATACATAATCTCCGCTTCACCGTACTCCCCCTTCTCGTGCAGTACAGTGCCTAGCTTAATGAGGCTGCGAAGGGTGTGCCGATGACCCAGCCCTAGAATCCTCTCTCGTCCCGTTAGTGCACGGCGATGCATCATCTCCGCCTCGCCATACTTCCTCTGCTTGTGCAACACCCCAGCCAGGTTATAGATGCACATTAGAGTATCTCGGTGGCCAAGCCCAAGCGTCTTCTCCGCACCGATCATTGCACGTCGATAACTAATCTCCGCTTCGTGGTGCTTATTCTGATTCCTCAGTGCCAAACCAAGGTTATTGGCACTTAATAGGGTATCTCGATGATCCGGGCCAAATTTCTTCTCTCTACCCACTAGCGCACGTCGGCACACAACTTCGGCTTCGCTATAATTTTTCAGATCGAGAAGCGTCTCGCCTAGCGTATTCACGTTGTCGAGCACATCTGGATGATCGGGCCCCAGAGCTTTCTCCATAGCCCCTAGGGCATGCCGATACACGACCTCAGCTTCTCCATACTTTTTCCGATCAAGCAGCGTCACCCCTAGGCAAACGGCACTTAGTAGGGTATCTGGATGATATAGTCCAAGCACCTTTTTTCTACCGGCCTGAGTAGATTGAAATATCATCTCCGCTTCTTCGTACTTTCTCTGATGATACAGCGTCCGGCCAAGGTTATTGGCGCTTGTAAGGGTGACTGCATGATCTGCTCCTAGAGTTTTCTCTCTGCCCGCCAATGCAAGTCGACACATAGCCTCCGCTTCGTCATATCTTCCCAGATCGAGCAGCGTTTCGCCAAGCGTATTCATACTGTCGAGGGCAACTGGATGATCCGGCCCTAGAGCCTTTTCCATAGCCCTTAGGCCATGTCGATATATGACCTTAGCTTCTTCGTAGTTACTCTCAGCGAGAAGCGTTACAGCTAGTCCAATAACACCTAGTAGGACGTCTGGATGATTTGGTCCAAGCGGGTTCCCCCCACCTTCTGCTCCATGTCGATGCGTATTTTCCACTTCGTTGCTCTTCTTTTTCTGATCATGCGGCGCCGCACCTAGAGTATTTGCACTATGTGACCCCAGCGTTTTATCTTTTCCCGTAAATGCGCGTCGGTGCATAACCTCCGCTCCGCCACGCTCTACCTGACCCTGCGGCGCCACACCCAGGTCCCCAACACTCCGCGTGGTGTCTCGATGGCCTTGATCGATCACCTTCTCTCTGCTCGCTAATACACGTAAGTACATGATCTCTGCTTCTTCGTGCTTTCCTTGACTTCGTAGAGTCGTAGCGAGATTTTCGACACTTCGCAAGGTATCTCGGTGATCTAGCCCGAGCGTTTTCTCCGTACCCGCCAATGCACGTCGATGCATAACCTCGGCCTCGTCATACTTTCCTTGCTTATGCAGAGTCGTACCGAGATTGTCGACACTCTCTAAAGTATCTTGATGATCCAACCCGAGAGTTTTCTCTCTACCTGCCAATGCACGTCGATGCATAACCTCAGCCTCGTCGTACATTCCTTGACTGCGCAGAGTCGTACCGAGATTGTTGACACTCCGTAAGGTATCTCGGTGAATTGCCCCGAGCGTTTTCTCTCTACCTGCCAATGCGCGTCGATGCATAACCTCGGCTTCGTCGTGCTTTCCTTGACAATGCAGCGCCGCGCCGAGATTATGGACACTCTCTAAGGAGTCTCGATGATCGAGCCTGAGCATTTTCTCTCTACTCGCTAATGCACGTCGGTGCATAATCTCGGCTTCGCCGTACTTTCCTTGACGATGGAACACCGCACCGAGATTATCCACACTCTCTAAAGTATCTTGATGATCCGGCCCCAGCGTTTTCTCTCTATCTCCCAATGCACGTCGATGCATAACTTCGGCCTTGTCGTACTTTTCCTGGAAATGCAGCGCCGTGCCGAGATTATTGACACTCTCTAAGGTATCTCGATGATCTGGCCTGAGCGTCTTCTCTCTACCCACCAGTGCACGTCGATACAAAATTTCGGCATCGTCGTACTTCCCCTGACAATGCAGTGCTGCACCGAGATTGTTGACACTCTCTAAGGTATCTCGATGGTCTAGGCCAAGTGTTTTCTCTCTGCCCGCCAGCGCGCGTCGATACATAATCCCGGCTTCGTCGTGCTTTCCTTGAAAATGCAGCGCCACACCTAAATCGCCAACGCTCCGTAAGGTAAGTGGATGATCTGACCCGAGCATTTTCTCTCTGCCCGCCAATGCGCGTCGATGCATAATCTCGGCTTCGTCGTATTTTCCTTGACTGCGCAGAGTCGTTCCAAGATTATTAACACTCCGCACGGTATCTTCATGATCCGGCCCAAGCGTTTTCTCTCTGCCCGCCAATGCACGTCGATGCATAACCTCCGCTTCGTCGTACATTTTCTGGTAATGTAGCGCTGTGCCAAGATTATTGACACTCTCTAAGGTATCTTGATGATCTAGACCGAGCGCTTTCTCTCTACCCGCCAATACACGCCGATGCATAACCTCGGCATCGTCGTACTTTTCCTGGCAATGCAGCACCGTACCGAGATTATTGACGCTCTCTAAGGTATCTCGATGATCCAGACCGAGCGTCTTCTCTCTACCCACCAGTGCACGTCGATACATAATCTCGGCATCGTCGTACTTTTCTTGACATTGCAGTGCCATACCTAGGTCCCTAACACTCTGTAAGGTATCTCGATGGTCTGGCCCGAGAGTTTTCTCTCTACCGGCCAATCCGCGCCGATGCGCAATCTCGGCATCATCGTGCTTTCCCTGACAGTGCAGTGCCGCGCCGAGATTATGGACACTCTCTAGGGTATCTCGGTGATCTGGACCGAGCGCTTTCTCTCTGCCCGCCAGTGCACGCCGGTACATAATCTCGGCCTCATCGTACTTTCCCTGTTGGTATAGTGCCACACCTTGGTTATTGATCCTCTTTAAGTTATCCGGATGATCTGGGCCCAGTATCTTCTGCACTCCTGCCCGCATAAACCGACGCATGCTCTCTAATCTGCGGTACGCCCTCTGAGTTATTATCAAGTCTCCCCTCTACTACTCCCGGCTTGCGCTGAACGTGTTATCGCGGTCGTCCCGAAAGCGAATTTCCTCGTCTATTAGGGGACCACTGTTGGCTTGTTTCTCTAAAGTACTTGAGTAGGCCTTAGGCACGATCGAGAGTTATCCTTGCTAGAGCTTGACGTTTGGTACTATAAAGCACAAGTTTTAGGGACTAGCTAGAATCAAGGATTGCTCTCAGTCCAAGGTCTACACTTACTTAGTTCGCACGGTTATTCCTCGGCTTATATTGTTCTGTTTCTTTCTCAGCTTATTTCCGATTTTCCTGATAGTTTTTCACTCGAACCGGGAGTCTATTTGGCTTGCAACGTGCCAACACCTAGCGTCAGATATGAGTGGGATCTGCATCAATAGTGAGGACCAAACCTATTAAGATGTAAAAAAGAATCCGAGATTTTTCGCATAAAATAATAGAAGGGGGGAGAGTTCTGGTAAAGAGCGCGATGGATATGAAAATCGTTGATTAGGATTAATATTGACTGCTTGACATGCTAGGCTGAGGCTGAGAGGTGGGGCGCAACAACCAAAATCAATCAGGTGATTCTCCGCTTATTCTTCTGATAGGCTACCAGCGTCTGATTAAGGCACACAATATAATACCTAGTTGGTTTCAACCTGCGAGAACAACGGAAGGTGGTAAGCTTGTTAGAACGGCAAAAGTAAAAAATATTAAGGTCAAATGAGAAACAGAAATTTGAGGAAACAATAATAGCCAATTGTGCGATGTTCTCAATCGCTCGGAAGATCTTGGAGCTGAGGGGGGATGGTGGGTAGTGGTCGGTGGTTGTGGTTATGGGAGTGTTGTAGGTGGTCCCTTCTTTTCTGAAGTTATTGTGATTTATGGAGGAGGTTCTCCAGATCTGTCTTTTCTTTGTTGTCACAGGAGTATATACAAGGAAGTGGGGACATGCATGGAGGAAGAGAGATAATTGACTCGGGACATCTGTGTTTCTTATTTTGAAAGGGATGGGAGAAAGTGCGAATAAAACAAAAAACACCTTACTAAGAAGGGAAACTTAGACGTCCCGAGGCAAGTGTCTCTTGTTCAGGGTAATACGGTACGGTATTCGCGGAAGGACCAGGATGATTTTGCTATGGCATCCTCTCATATATTATGCTCCTGTATTTGCTGTTGGTTTAGAGAGTGCCGAACAAGGGAGCGAAGCTTATGACCATACCTTTCCTATATCTACTCCGTAATGCTCAATCCCCCCCCCTTTTTTTCTCCGCTCACTGTGCTGCTGCGCTACCGATATTCGAACGAGGGTGCCAAGGGAAGAGTGGTTTATTCAGAAAGAAGATTATAAAGTCATAGGCGCTCACATGCCCGGACCAGAATATTTTAACTACTTTTCAGGGCCACCCAATATTTCGAGCAACTAGGGCAATTTTCTGGAGGAAGAAAAAGAAAGTAATTAAACTCTTAGTGGCAGCCATGCCTCTTATGGGTGTTTTTGGAGTTTATGTTTCGCTACATACATCTCTAGATCCATTATCTACTATTGAGGGGAAGAATAAGGGTGAAATGGAGATTAATTGACTTGGACACTTGCACTATTGCTAGAAGGTGTGGAGAGAAAATCACAATCAATTTCGTCAGTCGAGGATTTTCGAGAGGTATGATAGCTTAGGGATGTGAGACAAGTTTCATTAACATTTCTGCCGGGTGGCTGTATGCTGATAACTGATATGCGAAAAGCCTATATAATTTTGGCACTTGTCCCGTGCATTAGGCGGTGTGGGATACCTAAAGTTTGCCATCATCTTTCTAGTATGAAATCTAATAATGCTAAGATACTGTAGGGGAATTCCATTATTATTTCTACCGAAACTAGCTTGGTGTTAGTTATCTTGGAGAGATTATATAATAAATAGAAGATAAAGGATAAAGTAGAGAGATGGTGGGCGCTCGGAGAGTTTGGTGAAACGCCAAGTAGCTGGTGTACGAAGGGTTTCTCGGGAGTAGGCTGGAATCAAAAAGGGTGTTGAGTTTTGGTCTTGGAAATAAAAACCTGCGAGTTCATTTGGAGGCGGGTTGAGATAGCTCTTTCATTTCAGCTCAGATGGGCACTGTTATTCCCCCCTATCCGCCAGTATGGGATGGTAACTCTTACATTACAAAGGCGCCTTCGCCGCTCTCCCTTCGTGCCTACTTGTTCGCGGTGATAGGACAGGGGAATACATCCATAACCCGGAGAAAGGATTAATACGAGTCCCCAATTCCCGAAATCCCGGGGATTAATTTGATTAATTCACGTATCATACCTAAGCCGACGTGAGTGGATATAGAGAAAAAACGACGGGAGCGGAGATAGAGCCTTAAGGGAGCCCTGGAGCAACTTCTGAAATCTCGATGCTAGTGATTTGAGCATATGGGGTAGCTCTTTGAAGATGGCTCAAACTTGGGTTTGTGAATGGGCAGGAATGGACATATCATATCGAATGAGCCATAAAGGTAAGGAAACTTCTCAGCAGGTTGATCCTTAGCCAATCCTGCACTATCGGAATTATTAGAATATCATACAGGTTTGCTACTTCCCGGGTTTATAGCTCTATTCCCTACTACATGATTAGGGTCTTTCGGCCCCCCGGTATTGCGTAACTCCTGTTGTTTGGAATGGATACGTTTGGGACCACCTGGCGCATTGGCTCTCTAATCGCTTGTATGCAAATTTGCAGCCACTGTTCATTTCCCTCAATAGTAATATTCGTTTCTTCTTTTCTCCGGTCGGTCCCTGGATCGTCGTCTGAACTTGTGGTGCTCTCAAGTGGGGATTCATAACAAAGCCGGTGGACTATGCGAGTGATCATTTATGAACTACACACTCCCACAGGTACTCGTGGTGTAGAAGGGAACTGGATAATTGAGCCCTGATGGGCATGAGGCTCTGGAGAATTTATAGCTGGACTATCCGGTAAGAGTCAGGAAGTCGTGATCCCACGGATCAAGCCCTGGAAGACTAAAACTTTGAAATCTCATGTGCCAAGTAATTTGGCGTCTACTCGACCCATGGCTGCCCCCTTCCGATTGAATACCGGTATGGTAAAACTGCATCTATTGTAGCCAGTTTCGTGCCTAGAAATGTTTCTTCCCTACGAAAATCAGCTGAAACCCTTGGTAAGACCTGTCCTACTTTCATCCACGACATCCGGTTGTTGTGGGTTGTAGGGATGCTGCTTATGAATTCTCTATGTAGAAACTCGATCAAGGTTCCATGGCTCAGTTGGTTAGCGCGTGGTGCTAATATTCTTCAGATGTTAACGCCAAGGTCGAGGGTTCGACCCCCTCTGGAACCATTAAACTTTTATCTTTTTTGGCCCTTTGTACTCAAAGGAGGGGAGGGATGAGTCATTATTGTCTAGAAGTTTCTTCTAGGTGACGTTTGCACCGTATTTATTGCTGGGTATTGGTTGTGGGGAGAGAAAATGGACGTCAACAATTAGCTGGCATTTTAGTGGTAGGGAACCAGTATTATATATCCCTCCGGGAACTCTCGGAAAAGAGTAGTGAAGGCAACAATTCTCTTCAGAACGCAATCACAATCATCAGATCTCTCTCTACCGCTCCTTTCCTTTATTTCCTATTCTTTTTTATTTCCGGGGGTTCTTTCTCCCTTAAACTACCGCATGCTCTTCTCTATTTATGGTATTGGTGGTAGCCTATCTGCCCTACCTTTTCATCTCTAACCAACCCTGGGGGGCAGGTACCTTTTGTTCCTTGGTCGGAAAAATTGCCCATCACACAAATTGTGGTACTGTACACAGCTTATCCCCTTGCTAATACTGACAAATAGACACATCCGGGACAGGCCTCCGACAGTATGCCCGGGTGTCAGGTGGCCCAGTAGCTCAGAAGTACGCAGTCGACTCCATGGAGGCTATCAGCCGAATTGAACCAAGTGCATCTCCGAAAGGTAGTCCACTTTCTTCCGCGTATGATACTACTAGGATACGCTACCGGTTATCAAACCTATCGTCCCGCCATACCCTGCAATCTGATATTGACAGTAGGTAAGTATGCTTGCCGATCGAAAAATTCTGGATTCTACATAAATCTTGAAGTGCAACCACAACCTTACTCTTCATCACATCACCCCCCCCTCCAATAAGATCCGAAATGCCACTTAAAAGTGCTCGAATACCGCTCCCCGTAGCTCCTATCCATTCACCCACCATCCAGCACCCATTGCCTCTGCTTTCACGATCACTAGTCAAGTCGAGCACAACCCCGGCCAAGATCTATCCTACTCTACTAAAGCTGAAAACCTCAGGGAGCACACCACCTAAGCTAAGCCGTCCCAGAGGAGATAGTAAAAGAGGAAAAGGGGAATTTTTTTTTTTTTACTCCGTGCCTTGTGATGTGCCTTTCGCATATCACTCGCCCGTTTTGTCATGCTTGGAGAAAGGGATTGACTTTGGTTGACGATCCTGAGCGGCGGGGACACTGTAGGACAGTGTGGGGGTGAGACTCGGAGTAGGAGGTGAGGAGGTGAGGTACTGGTGAGTGTGGTGCTCATATGATAATCTATACACACGGTGAGGTGGGCCGCCGTAGGAGAAAGTTTTGAATGAGAATTTAATTTATCCTAGCGCAACTACCCCATTGTCGAGAGGAAGGAAGCAAAAAATTTCTCACGCTTGTGTTTCTCGCCCAGGAAGAAAACCTCAAATCGTACTTTGGATGGAGGGAGAGGGGAGGTAATTTAGTACAATGCGGTCGGTTATTCATATCATATTTCCTGGAACTACGGTAATTCCAAACGGACTCTTAAATTCATCAGCGCAATCCTCAGGAGAATACGTGTTTACATCTAATTTCCATATCATTTGTATACCGTTTCTTGCATAATATCACACTCGGATCTAGAGGGGCCGCCTATTCCCCGGGTATTGTAGTGGCAATAGCGAGGCGGCGGCGAAACACCCTTCTTATACAATCAACACAACCCCATTGGGGAGGTTTTGCTAAGGCTGTCGTATCCTGAACTCTCCCTAGTACAAGTACCACTACTTGTAGAGCAACGACACTAGGCTAACCTTTCCAAATGTGCGCAAGTGCCTAGTGGCTCAACTTTTAGTGTCTTGAATAGGTAGGCCTATTAACAGGCTTTTGCTTACACCCCCTTTCCACCCAAGATTGGTATGGTTCGCACTACCATCATGAGCAAAGTTTACAACCCAGGCTTAGTTTTACAAAACAAGGTGCTTAGCAAAACCTCAGAGGTTTGGTCTTGTTATGGAGGTTTTGCTATGTGTGTCCGCTGTTCAGCTTAAATTATTACTGGAGCAACGACGATATCCTTTCCGCCTGTGGTAAAGTGTGAAGTGGCTCAACTATGATTTGCACTGCCTTACGAACGATTGATGGTTTGGGCGATCGTATGTAGCTAGCCTCTGTTTTTTTTATTCTATTATTTGTGTAAAAAAGCGGGGTTTGCTTACCACGTTTCCGTCTCCAATATGCTCACACATCCATATATTTATCCATCCATCCATCCATCCGCTCACTTGTATTAAGGCGAAATATCCCCCGTTAGTAGTTGGCTGGTGCTTGTAGAATATGCCTTTGCTTTAAGAGTTCCTGTTGTTTTTCTCGTAGGAGAGTTTTCTTTGGCCAATAAAAGATACCTCCACGACCGGCGAGATAGTGAGCAAAACAGAGCAGGACAGGAGGGTGAATACCGCAGATGTTAGGAAATGGGATACGTCGCGGTGGCGGATGCTTTATTTACTTACCCCCTCAGTATGAGGGCGGTGATTTGAAATCTGACATTCGCGATGAGTATCATATGGTATCATAACTTGCAAAACTCGATTGCACCACGCTTAACAAAATCACCGAAAAAAAAAAGCCCTGTGCGCCACCGTACTCTATCGGTATGATATGATATGATACTCTGCTTAGTTCAGTGAGGAATCGGCTTAGCAGAACCCCTCCCTGGCAACACGGGTAGCTTAACTCGCCGCAAAACCTCCCTATTTGGGAGGGAGCACCGTACCTCTTTTTTTGGCCATGCCCTCGAAAGGGCGATGGTTTGAGAAACTTTGATGGATCCCATCTGAAAAACCTGCACATATCACTTTCGGAGCCCGAGTTAATACACCGACTATCACTCGATTTACCTGGCGTAAGTAGGAACGGGTCTACAGCGTACGTCCTGGTCGGTGCTTTGTAGAGTTAGTACGATATGTTGACATGCGCCCAACGGGGAATTCTTAGACTGATTCAGATGGAGATGTAGGGGTGCGCATGAAATATGAAAGGTATTTCATAGGAGTGTATTTTTAGTAAAATAATCTACAGTGCAGTACAATGGACAAGTCACCTATTCACTTTTGCGCTGTATATCTCGGCAGAAGCATCAATAACAAACAGGTTGGAGGGAAAACAGCGTGTTGCGGGGTTAGGCCGCTTGCAAAAGACCCGATACACCATCAAGGAAATAGAACAATCCCAAAATGAAACACCCGAGAGAAAGAGAAAAACACACAGAAACTTCACATTTAGGTCCTCCAGCTGCTGGTGGTGGCAAAGACCTCTTCGTTGGCATTTTCCTGGATGGGGACGCTCCCGGTCTCGATCAAGAAACCGGCAAAGTATTCGGCAAGCTTGTCAACCTCATTGGGGAAGGCGCTAATGCCGGTCCACATATCAGGTCGGACAACGACCGCAGCACCCTTAGCATGATCAACACCGTAGCAAGTGTGGGCATCTTCATCGGGGGCTCTATCGTCGTAAAGAACGGTTCCGATCTCTCTGAAAGGGGCAAGGTCTGAGCCCTTCGCCAACTTGGGCGCGGCCTCTAGTGGGGTATCCTTAACGACGAGAACGATGTTGAATCGCTCCGCACCACCGAACCGGTTGTAGAACGATACGGGGTCGGCGAGAGCCTTTGCGAAGGCTACCAGACGCTTGCGGATTGGGCCCTCAAGGTCAGAGCCCCAGACTATGATGTTGATCTTTGAAGGCCCTGCTAAGGCGTCGTAGAGATAACCAGTCTTGGTTTGTGAAAAGCAGACACGAGGGTTGGGGGCACGGACACCGTTCTTGACAACAGCAGGGTGAGGAGAGGTGGAACGGGGAGGGTTCAAGACATTGTTCCCGTACGCTGCGTCCACGCCGAGGAGGAAAGGCCCATTCTGGGCGTAGAAGCGCTTGAGGAAGGCAATATCTTCATTCTCTTCACCGGCAGCTGGGTCGGGTTTCTCGGGCCTGTTGAGTTCATCCTCGCGAGGATCGGTACCAACTCCCTTGAGATTCACCGGTGGGAGGGTGGAATTGCAGGCGAAGCGGAGGTATACACCTGATGTTTCAATGATGCGGACAGCGTGCCTGCGCCGCTCATTTTCGTAGGTTGGTAGAAGTTTGTGAATTGAGGCTTGGTTATTGGCGCAGAATCCCAATTTCCACGCTAGGTTGGAAGCATCTAAGATAGAGGCGTTCAGACCAAAAGCACCCATGACAGAGTGGACGTGCCTAATTTCAAACTGGGTGATTAACGGTGGTTTTGCTTCTCCGGGATGACAGAAACTTACGCAGCATCCCCAACAAGATGAACACGGTTCTTGTATGAGTAGTTGGCAGCAACACGCTCTGAGATTTT
The DNA here is from genome assembly GCF_000151645.1 of Tuber melanosporum. NCBI lineage: Eukaryota > Fungi > Ascomycota > Pezizomycetes > Pezizales > Tuberaceae > Tuber > Tuber melanosporum. Next base: position 203,004 of record NW_003298831.1, on the reverse strand, counting down.
CCAGATTGCAAACCAAGAGAGAGTGCTGCCAAACTTGAGCTTGTAGGGAGCGAAGATTCTGTTGGCTTGCGCCAAAACTTCATCAGGAGTAATAGAGTGGACATCGACTTTGCCCCCGGCTTCGGCGAATGTGGGATCTGATTGTTGGCGAGACTTTGCAAGTTCTCCAGTAGCAGAGGTGTCGAGCTGGGTGTACAGACGGATGTATCCATCCTCACGAGGAATTATGACACATCCACCGTGTTTGGAATTGATGACCAAACTATTTGAAGGTCAGTCAATTGGGAATGAACATAGGGCTGTGCGTGGGGATTCATACCCAAACATCCAAGCATGGGGATAATCGGTTTCAAAAACACAGTCCATAATGCCCCAATAGATATCGGTGCTAACACCATCGAAGGAGATGTTCATACTCTTTCGAATCCTACTTCCAGCACCATCGCTGCCGACCAAGAACTTGGCTCTAACTTCCTCTTCCTCCCCTGTCTTTTCATTGGCCAAATTGACCTTTACTGGATATTCTCCTTTATCCTCAACCACAAAGTCTTTGACAGTTGTCAAGCGTTCCACAAGCTTGTGGTGTCGATATAAATCTCTGATAAAAATTCTTTCCACCTGGCCTTGAGTAATAATGTGAAGTCCTCGGTAGCGAGAATCAGATTGATGAGAACGTCCGAAAATAACTTTCTTTCCATCCCTATATACGGCAGTACGTTCAATAAGCGGTCCCTCTTCGTGGACCTCCTCGGCAAGGCCCCATTGGTGTAGAGTTTCCAAGAAGCGAGGCTGGACACCATCGGCACGCCCAGCAAGTAGCGGCCCTGGAGCTTTATCTATGTGATATTAGCTAGGAGATTTTGGGGGGGGTTGTCATAATTTACTTGCCGACAATACGGAAGGAAACACCCTGACGGATCAAGCTCAAGGCAACCTCGAGACCACTAGGACCAGCTATGACGGAAGGTTATTAGGCAAGTCAAGAATTGGTTATGTTTTTAAGGAATATTTACCTCCACAAATCAATACATCAACCTCCTTTTCCTTCTTATACCATTCCGGGACTCCGTGTGGGCTATTTGTACCATCGGCAAGTGTAGGCCAAACTCTTTGAACGTTTTCCCCGAGATGGTTGTGCACGGTGCTGCTTAGAAGGTCGACCGATGGAGGAACAACATAGGAGGGCGTCTCCTCGCCCGGTTGATATTCCTTAATCCATGGAGTGCCCGTAGAGGGTTCCCTGAATCCATTCTCGTAAGTGACAGGCTTGACAGCTGTGGCCATTTTTCATATATGTCGCGGAATTGAAGTGGGGATTAGACGTATCGCCGATGTATAGCGAGGAGGGAGGGACTTAATAGAATGCTTGACGGTTATGAAAGAGAATAGGGGAGTATAGAGACTTGCGCGTGCCCACCCGTACCAAAGCCCTTTACAGATGGAACCAAGTATTTGTAGGTCTGGGTGTTGGTGGACGGAATGACTTCCTAGCTACGACCATGCCTACTTAAAGGGAAATACATATATGCCAAGCCTCCCTTGTACAACAACCAAATCCTATACAACCCCAACACCTCTAAGGATAGCTTCCTGCATCCACTGCTCACACTATTCTCCGTTTCCCAATCAGAAAACCGCACGACAAAAGGGTGACGGATCTCCGGTAGCTTGAATAACGTCCGATAAAGAGCAGCCACCGCAGTAATCTCCTACCCTAATTCAATCGGAAAAAAAGACTTGTCATCACTCGGGGCCTGTGTTACATTTTGTAGCCGTTCAATGGAATAAGGCCATCATCGTTGATATCAGGAATCCCCACCACATCGGCCATTAGGACGCAAAGACTAGTATGGCTAGATAATAGGAAGAAAAAAATTATGACTTCTAGAATGGCCAGCCCACATTCTCGGAGTTGTGACACTTGATCGACAGAGGGATTGATGTTGAGTTTTTACTCGGTTTCCCCACGGTGGTGGTATCGGGACAGGGCTCATTGCCAAGCCTTCTGGCAAGTCCCTTGCATGGAAGCTTGGACCTTTGCTAGTTGAGGAAATTTTCAACCTCACATCGTGGGCCACACTAAGACGCGAAGCGTGACATAAACAACCGAGGGGCAACATCAACCTCGCGTTTTTCTACTGGTAGCCTACCCTTAAATACGTTTTCCTAAACTGGTATATATCGACCTATTTGACGCTGAATAGACGGATAGGGCGATCATGTCTCAATCAATCGATTTGTTTTTCTTTCAACTCCTATGCAGCAGGACCCGAGCGTGGGTATTTTAACGTGCCCCATAACAAGTACGACCAATGCCCTTTCTTTCACCGGTTCGGGATAGTCCAACGAAAGGCTTAGCTACAATGCAGTGCTCGGGTACCCCTTAAATACTCTCGGGCCTTCATGCGCGATGCCGATCCATGATCCAGAGTTACTTTGCCCTCCCATTTTGGTTATAGGCTTTGAGGATCTCATCTAGAGTCGAGTCGAATTCTTGCCTCAAACTCCGAGATCTACTGAACGATTTCTCGAGTTCCAATAATGCGTCGAGAGGGTCTGCTCTTCGATGAAACCACCTTACCATATGATACAAGTTCCTTTCTTGGCATGATGGCTAGAATTTGGTTCTTTATCAGATTGACCTGACCGCCTTAACCCGCCTCAGACCAATTCTTATATAAGTCGAATAGGGACTTCTGGCAATTTAGAAGCGCCTGTATTGGTCTAGAGGGGCTATCATTCATATTATGAGGTTGTGGGATGGGTCGGGTGTCATGTTTATTTCCATTACTGTCAATTATTCCTAACACTCCAAAGCCCATGTCAAGACCCTTATATATTGTCGGGCTTGGCAAGTCCCTTATGTAGTCATACTAGGTCAAGGCAATTCTTTATCAAAAGTACTAGTCATGGTGAAAGGATTTGCAAGCTGTGGCGGTAACAGCCCCTTCTGTCGAACTTCAAGTGCTTTGGGCCGAGATCTTCACAAATTTTTGCGCTGTTGTGCTCTATTTGACGCAGGATTACCAATACACCTCCAGGCCCTTGCTCGAGTACATTCAACATGAGATGACCAGCTGATTGGCGGTTCACGTGTCCGTCATATTTTACATTTTTAAAACATACCGTTACTTCCGCCCAAAGAAATTTTAGTCCCAACTTATTTTCATTATTCATTGGATATTTGTTTAACTGCGGCAGTGATTCCACGGGAACTCGAACAACCGGCCCGGGTACTTTTCCGGAGAAGGGAATTTTGGGCTACATAGGATACGGTCCGATTAATCGAGTTTTTGCGGTATGACAGTTCACTCTTAATGGTGGTTGAGGCACTAGTCGCTTCATTTGTTTTTCAAACTAAGGGGACCATGCCGAAGCCGTCGTGGGCCTAGTTTTTGAGAATGTGTGATGCTCATCGCCAAGAACCAGGGCCCTACACTCGCGTGGCCGAGTTGAAGTTGGACACCCACAGAGGGTAGGGATCGCACGGCCAGTAAATTGACATTTCCAAAGCGCCAGTCAAGTGATATGATTCTATGATACACCGTAGAAGATAAGTTAAGTGGCAGTATATGGGGCCAAACAGGGGCTCGTGAGCGCTTTGGGAGGCTCTCTCCCTCAGGCTGTGGTCGACCAAAAGTCTTAAATACTTTATGAGAAGCTCCAAAGAGTGATACCTGGTGGTTGAGCGGGTAATTTCAATGTCTAGGTTCCAGATTACCTGAGTAAATGGTAGTTTGCCAACTCACGCACGAGCTGGGTGACAAAACTCGTGCCCCCCCTACCCCACACCGGAAATGGGTATTTTCACATCGTAAAACCTCAGTCCTGTTCCTCTACACAAAATGGGAAAATCCGGTAAAGCGTTTAGAGTCAGCTAGGCATTACCACCTTCAGCGACAAGCTCTGTTAGTAAATGTCCATGGTGTAAAACCAGAAATAAAGATGGTAAAGATGGTGGGCAAAAGGTACTTGCAATTTTATGAGTGCCATACATAAAGTACTGTACATTGCAACAATATCCAATCTGGACCCTGAGATCTTAGCCACTATGGTGAGTGGGAGGATTCTCATAATTCCTACCTAGAGAGTAGGGGTAGTTTCTACATTATGGCATTAATTTCGTTAATTCTATAGGTGTAGAGTGGAGGGAGGGGGGCACTAATTTTGTCGCCAAGATCGTACAAGTACCCGGAGGGGGGGGGGTGCTTTCGTACGGGACAGGGTCCGTTAACCAGCAAGATAATCCCTGCTCTGCACGAAAACATCTCCCCGGGTACAAGTACTCTCTATAGAAGAACGGATTATGTGGAGCTGTTTGTTTTGTCTATGATTATTAATTACGTTAGCCTGCATGGGCTTGTTATTGGTTGGGCGATCACTACGTTTTGTGGGTGTCCAACTTCCACTCGGCCCGCGAGTAACTTATGACTAGATAACACCATTAACTCAAGAGCTTTTTACGCTATATCACAGTAGGGAATTCTCTGATCAAAACGCGACATCCTGCCGGCAGAAAATCCTGCATCCAGGATGATTCCACGTTGTGATAGGAACGGGCAACTACGTGCCACTATAAACTTCTTAGTCCAACTTAAGGGATTTAGTTGAGCGGAGCAAGCTTTTATGGAAGAATCTTTAGTGAATATTCCAAACTAGCGCCAGCCCTGAATTCAATTTTTGGGGGGGGGCAGGGGATATAATAAACGAGGGAAAAAGTAAATACATGATACAGTAATAATAATAGCTCCGCATCCCAGCACAAAAGAAACCTTATCACCGTGTCATACCCATATACTTTCACGACAGGTGCCCAACACTCCTCCAGTACTTGACATATAGGTCTACGTGTCTTGATTCAATACCCCCACTGCCTGCTAGGGTTCTAGATACTCGTCTAGCCTTCCTTGTATCAAGAACAACTGCTCCAGAAGCCATTGCTGTAAATTCTTCTTCCAGAAACTTTACAACTTTACCTGCTGGGTTCTTCTCTGCGTCTGTAATTGACCGGACTTTATCCAACCAGGCTTCGAATGGGATGATTTTTGATGGCAGACCCAGTGCTCGCGAAAGGAGCACAAGAAGATCAGACCAAGGCTGGCGCATTGGGTTTTCGAGATGATAAATGGGATCCGGAGGGGAGGACTGGAATAAGAGTTCAATAACCACCCTTGCAGCACGGTCTACCGGAATCCAAGATAGTGTCTAAGTGGTTTAGCTAATTAGGCATAGAGTCCAAAAAAGAAGGTGGGGAGGGAAGGGAATGCTTACGCCCTTGATATCCGGAAGACTTCCAATAGTCTGTGATGATTTAAGAATGGAGGGAAAATGCTCTTTCGGACTCCACGCCCCGCTGCTCTCCGATCCGGTAAGCTGACCGATACGAACGCTTGCTGTTTCAATTCTTCCCGGGTGGATTCTGCCAGCCTCCTCAATGAGTCGCTCGCAGACCCATTTGGCCTCCGGGTAGCCGAAGTGGTCTGTCACCTGTGCATTGTGCATGGGGTCTTCCGGGATGAGCGCGTTTCCTGTCAGTGCCGGATATCTTCCTACAGCTGCGACCGAAGAAGTAAACAAAATTCGGGGCTTGTTTTGCGGGTTGCTTTCGTTTGCTAACAAAGCCAATGAGACGATATTTTGGGTTGCATGGAAATGGGGCTCAAATGACTCGAGAGACCTGTTAAAATCCATAGGCCAGGCATTGTGAATGATGTGTGTCACGGATCGAAGAGAATTGTAATCGGAGTCCGGTAATCCAAATGACGGTGCTTTCAGGTCGGCCTCGTGGATTGTTATCCTTCCCCAGGATGAAGTTGGGATCGTGATCCCGCCCTTGGAAAGAGCAGCCTCTTGTCTAGAACGAAGGTCTTTGAAACCGGGTGAGCTGATCCGGCGGTTAAGACATATAACCTTGTCGACATGAGGCAAGGCTGTGAGCTGCGCCAAAAGAAAGGAGCCCAAACTCCCAGTAGAACCCGTTAGGAGGACTATAGCGGTTGGAGCCATCGTGGGGGGTGGCAAAGACCTGATATTGGACACGTATTTACGAACCATCTCGTTCATGCGATCAGCGCGTTCGCGACTCGAGTCAGATGCATTGCCGGAAAGCAGCCCATGCAAGGTATCAATTGTTGGGCATTTGAAGATGAAGTCTGGTGACAACTCCTTGAACTCCCGACCTGATTTGGTAATACTTGCCAATATCCTGCGGCGTAGAATGGTAGCTTGGAGAGAATCCATTCCTAGCTCAAAGAAATCATCTGAATCTAACCAAGTGGGGTCGCCTGGAGAGATCTTGATAATGTCTCCTACTAGGGTTTTAAGCCACGCTTTTGTATCTTCCACTGAGCCTGGCATGGCTTCTATTCCCTCCATCTCGGCTTTCTCATATGCGGCATCGATCTCTTCGGCGAAATCTTGGACAATCGTCTTCCGAGTTAGACTCCCCTTATCCGTACGGGCAAGCTGCTTGTACGAGGGAGTGGTAACAACTATCATTCCTTTGGAAGTTATCTTTCCGTGATTGTCGGTAAACTCGTTCCCAGCTTGCACACTAGGCCATATCTCTTCAACGTACGCTGACACTTGTTCCTTATCCTTCATATCAAGATCAATACTTGCCTCAACAATCAGGCCGATGTTGAAACGCCCGTCGCCGAAAGCGATGGCCTCCTTGACCTTGCAGTCGTTTGCGACAGTCATTTCCATCATTCGCGGGAGCACTTTCTCTCCGGTGGCTAGGACAATCAAATCATCTGCTCTACCGAGAATCTTGAATTGACTGTCTGGTGCGTGAGGATTGCATTGGAGTAGATCTTGCACCGGAAACTCCTCACTCCACCCGAACGGTCTCCCTATAAGCTTGAAAAGGCCGCCCCCGTCACCGGGATCTTCTAGGCGTAAACCGATATCTTTTCGCAAGAGGAGGTACCGCCAATCGTAGTCAGGACCAGGGAGAAATATTGGCGCTATTGCTCCGATCTCGGTGGCTCCCATATGGTTGAGTAATTTGACACCTGCCTCAACAAGCGCTGCCCCCACTGAGGATTTAATAGGCCCACCGCCCACTACAACAAAATCGAGGGCGCGGAGGGCACTAATACCCTCTGATTGCGGAAGATAAAGGAGATCTTCAAGGATTGAGGGAACCGACATCAAGGAGCGAGCATTCGAGAGGCGAAGTAGCGACAAAGTAGATGTCGCAGTAGGAATTATGCTCGCCGGGGGTATACAGAAAGGCTTTCCCACGGAAAGCGCGAGCGATGGCGAGAGCAACCCGAATCCCTAAGAAAGAATGTAAGAACCATATTCCATTCCGGCACCAGAAAACGCGAATGCTCACATGAAACAACGGCAAAGTCGAGCAATTAACACCATCGACCCTGTCATTTTCCTCAAAAAGGTGACAAGCAGCGTACCCCAACATATATTTGTGGGGGTGGTATATTGGCTTTGGTAAGCCAGTTGTACCAGAAGAGTGCAGTATCAACACGTTACGGTCCATCTCTTCCACTATATCATATGCCGGTGGTATCTCAAGGGAACCCCATCCCTCATCTTCCAAAAAGCGATCATACGAAATTGGTTCATATATATCTGGTACTTTTTCTGCGCTGCCGTAGGATGCAACTGCCTCCAATACGGCACGCTGGCAACGTTGTGACACAATTACAGATCCAGCAAATGTCGACTTGAGAAGATGTGCAATTGCAACAGGAGTCAAACGAGCAGAAAGTAATACAACCTTGAGAATACGCAGTCAGCAGTTATTCTCGCTATTCTGTTGAGCAATTACCCACCGGAACACCCAAGGAGAGCAGAGCCATCATATATATTATTACTCCAACATCACTTCCCATTAGTATCCCAACGGCGGCGGCCTTTCCTACCTTGCCGTCAACCTCCCGTGGCGAATGGATACCCTCTACGCTTTTGGAAAGCCATCCCATACAGCGCTCTACTGATAGCTGTGCTTGGGCAAATGTGATTGGAACTGGTGGCGCATTATGATCTTTCACCCCTTGGAGACAAAAGATGTGGGAGGGATTATACTTCGCGTTAAAAGCAAGAAGCTCGGGGTATGTGCGGATATTATCGTCCTGGTCTGTAGGGAGCCGCTCGAGAAGAGAGAAACGGGGACGGCGAAACAAAGGGGAGGAGACCATTTTCAAATTCCCGTTGCGCAAATAGAGGTTGTCCATTGACCTAATGGGTGTTGGGAAGGACTCGGCTGGTTCCAGAAAGCAAAATATTCAAAATTGGGTAATCACTGGATGAAGTAGTTTACAGGATATATGAAGTCTCTGGTGGACAAGGAGGACCATGTTTTTACTGCATAGAGCTCAACTTCTCCGGGCAGAAACTAACAGAAGACGGCCAGGAAATATCACACAAGTGCTTCCCAAAGCTTCCGGATCGTAGTAGACAAAGCCGCAGCACCACCCCGACTCCGAAGAGGACCCAGGTAAATAGTAATAATCTCTTTCCCGAGAAAGGGCGTTAGCTAACGTACGCAATCTGGCACTGGGTGCTAAGGTATCCGGCAGGGTCTTGGCATTGTCGGAGTTTCGAAACACTCAAGTGCTCGTACTTCGTGTTTCGGAGAGCAATAAATATTCCGGGTTGCGATCAATACTATTGCAGCTGAGAGGGGATATCTCCGGTGTCGCTACGTCTCAGAACCCATCCACATGCTACTATTCGACCGGAGTAGATATTGCACTGCACTGCCTACCGAACTGCCGTATAGATAAGGTTGACCTCTAATCTATCAGTCACAGCGATCTTCCCTTGCGCGTCTGACAGGAGAGGGATGCAGGGCAAGCGTGCACTACCCCGGGTTACATCAGGGTTAGGGTTTTCACTACGATTTATGAATTTCTGCCCCCCCGAAAAGCATACCGCAGAGGCGATCAGGGAACATGGTAAAGCACAGGCGGTCCCTCACATACAAGCCGTGGTACTGGTAATTCCGATATCTTTTCGGGGCTGCCAATATGGGAGCGGGGGTATCAAGAATACCGTTATCTAATGGATACTGCTCCAAACTTTATGAAGTATTTGATCACTGCGATCTGCCCCCGACCCTTCCTTCCGGGCACTCGACGAATTTTCTACTATACATCGCCTTATTTGATCTAGATGGAATACCTCCATGACGCTTACGCGTACGTATGCATTCGCAAAAATAGTCTGAGAGGAAGCTGCTAATGAGCTCTTCCAACAGGACCCGACATCACCTCATGGATAATGTGGATAGGTTTTCCGGGTGGGATCGCCAAAGGCAACCATTGCCATGGTGGAAGGTTGTTTGGACGCAAGTTGGAGAGACACATACAGGCAGGGCTCGTGCGGGCCGGGAACACGACCCGTGGCATCAGGCTGCCCCGGACACTATCCAGTTCTTTTCCTCTCCACCGGATATGAACATGCGATCTTCCGGGGGACTGACATATGGTCGAGCGGGGCGGACATCTTTGCGGTCCCTGCAGAGGAGAAGCAAATTGATTGAAAAAAGCGCAAATATGGGAATTCTCTGATCTCCCCCCAATGTTCGAGGATAATTGTACAACCATCCACAAACACGGACTTTGCAAAATCCCCGATAAAGGTCCAGCGGAGAAAACTACGAGTTTCTCCCTGGCTACACCCTGGAAAACCCAGCGGAATGGAGCGGACACCTTTGCGACTACGGCGGCAGAGAAACAAATTGATTAAAAAAAAAGCGCAAACTCGGGAACAAGTTCTCCAGCCTCCCCGCAATATTCGAGGTAATTGTACAGCCAATGCACAAACCCGGGCTTTGCAGGATCTCCGATAAAGTTCCTGCGGAGGAAACTACGAGTTCTTTTCTTGCTACACCCAATCGTCATCTCAGCTGCTATGTGTTCCGGGAAGTTAGCGGTGAGAAAAAATGGGCTCGGGTTTTCGGTATACCGGTAATGGAATTTTGCGGGGGTTTTGTACCAAAGCAGCTAAGGAATTTATCATAATCGGAATATGGGTCTGGAGCATGCAATTGGGTAATGGCGGTTCTATGTTGTTTTCTGTATTCGTGGTGCTTTTTATGGAAATTTTATTGGTTATAACTACGAAACAAACTCACGTGAGCCTAGCTGAGGTTCAATTATGCTTTGTGCTTTTCGCATGGAGTCCCCCTTTCCAGGAAAAATTGAGAATTTCTTTGGCTTGCTGGTCAAGTTTGTCAGGTCTATCGATATAGAAGAGGCTTATTTAGTAACTGCTTGCTTCAGCACCTACCGAATACCGAGCAACCGGGTCTGGCTGGCCTGGGTCATGCAAAACTACCACATGGATACTTTTTTTGTAACCCAAGGGACCGTAAGGAAAATCAGATCTAGGACCCTGAGCTTACTCGGATCTCTCCTACAATGCCAAGATTAGCGGGGCCTCACCTTGGGACCTGGCGCAATGGTGCTGAATCACTACGATATTTCGTACGCTTCCTTGAATTTATTTACATATCGTTAATCTTCCCCTAATAGCGGTTTTGGTGCAATTATAGTTGAGCACCCTAAAGATTCTTGGTTGCGAGTGCTAGTCCATGTCTAAATGAGAAGGTAAAGAGAGTAAAGAGTACTAGGGCAACTCATCCACAACACGCGATGATTGTGGGGAATGTTTTTGTTTACCTTCTCGGTGTTAAGTGTACTGCACCGAGCTCGGAGTAACCCATTGATAGCGCTAATCCATATCGCCAGACAATTTCTCTTCCTTCCCGGGAAGACTAATATTTTCCACACCCGTCTAGGTATGGTGTCACTGCGTTTGATGCTATGACTAGGACGGGCACTAGGAATGAGCGGCCTCTCTGACACTCAAGCTATTTGGGGTAATCTCGATAGAAGTACTTAGAGAGCTCCCCCACTACCCATGGGAGCTTGGTTTCATTAATAAGTCTACGCTTTAAGTCTTGTGTACAAGTCTCAGAAATAAAACATTCCTCGTACGGCACATTACGAAATTTTCCACATATCGCCCCATACTTGATAAAAAGCCCGCCCCGGTATTCAGCACTCGCGGTACATCCTCCGGTTGTGCATCTGATCTTGAAGCACACTCCTTGGTAACACACCAAGAACGTCCTAGCACGCCCCCAATCGTGCACATCCCTCACGGGGCACTTAATTAATCACACTAGAGTATCCCTATCGACAATACAAATTAGTCTTTCATATCTCCCTTCATTTCTGCCTTTTACACCTTTTCTTTTCTCTTCACTGAGCGAAGAACCACTGCGCTATATTCTTTAAGGAATCATTTTTTTTTACCTTACAGCAATGAAGAATACGAGTATTCCAGTCTTCTCGGGCCAGGGCTCTCTTTCAATCTTTTCGCCCAAAGCCCAAGCAGTGGCAGCCAAAGATTCTAGCTCACCAACTGGATCAATTTTCCTGGATGCGGTTTATCACGCATTTGGCGAGGAGCTCTCCAGCTTGACTGCTGAGGAAAGGTCAAAATCGGGCGTCAATATTTCCGATTTCCCCACCCCCAAGAGCCTCCTCGAGCCGAAAGAGAAATATCAAACGAACGCTATTATACAAGGTACAACATTATGCCTGTTTCAATTGCTACGCTACCTCTCATATGTCGAAAATACACCAGACCTTGTATTTGAAAACCTACCTTCAAAATTCTTAGAGGTCTCTGGTTTCTGCTCGGGATCACTACCAGCAGCGGTGGTCGCATCGTCACCTACAGTTGTCAATTTTCTTTCAAATGGTGTGGAAACATTCAAGCTGGCACTATGGATTGGGTATAGATGCGAGCTCTTTCGGATAGCAGAATCTGTAGCGGAAGAGAAGGAACCCCTCTCATGGGGACTAGTTGTCTTTGGGTGGACCAGAGAGACTGCACTAGATCGAATAGAAGCGTTCAACACAAAACAGGTTAGTCCAAAATCCCTCTGGTCTATTATATGGTAGTGGCAATTTTACTGAGTGTGCACCGTAGACTAGTATTCCCCTGCATCTCACAGCGGTTACTGCCGAGAAAGTTGTAACTATCTCCGGGCGTGGCGACCTACTGGCTCGGTTCCAAGTTGAAGAGGTTGCTGGCACATGCAGCTCGCGTTTCACAAGCGTTCATACCCTCTACCACGGTGGCGAAACCCTGAAAAACGTCAAAAGCCAACTAATGAACGACCTGCGGAGGAGAAACATCAAGTTCCCCTCTCTATCACAGACCACTATCCCTATGCGGTCAACGGCAGATGGAGAGCTTCTTTCCCCCAGCACTTGTTCTGACAAATCGCTTCTCGAAATCGTAGTTGACCAGGTTCTCATTAACTGTGTCAATTGGGACAAGACTGTGGGGGCTATGGTAGCTGCTGCCACTGCAAGGGCAGAGCAGTCGGATGACGAGCGGGTCATTGTGGTCAACTTTGGCCCAGGAACCGGGTCTGTATTTCAGGCTCAGAAGCCACCCCACCCAAGAATAAGTCTTCTCGACTTGTCTCACACTTCGGACGCCGCCATTACTTTCGCCAACAAGAAACCTCTTAGGTTCAAGCCGGAGGACGGCATCGCAATAGTTGGAATGGGGGTCAATATGCCAGGCGCGGCAGACCCCAATGAGTTATGGAAATTACTAGAAGAGGGGCTCAACACTGTATCAGAGGTAACCAACCCAGCCCCATCGTTTTAATATCATTTGAAGATTCCCGAAAATTATTCGCTGATTCGAAAAAAATTCCAAAAGATTCCTTCCGATCGGTTTGACGTTTCCCAGTTTTACGACCCGTCGGGCAATTCAAATAAGCCGAAACGGTCCATGGGAACCAAATTTGGTAACTTTATTTCAAATCCCGGTAGCTTCGATAATAATTTTTTCAATATCTCCCCCCGTGAGGCAAAATCCCTAGACCCTCAACAGCGCGTCCTGCTGCAGACGGCGTATTCAGCCATCGAAAATGCAGGGTATGTTGCTGATTCCACGGACACCTTCTCCCGTGAAACGTTTGGATGTTATGTTGGTGTTGCAACCGGCGACTACGTTGAGAACCTGCGCAATGAAATCGACGTATACTACAGCACTGGCACTCTTAGGGCATTCCTTAGTGGAAGAATCTCTTATGCACTGAAATTAGCTGGACCATCTATCGTCATTGACACTGCCTGCTCCTCTTCCCTAGTCGCCATCTACCAGGCATGCCGAGCTTTAGAGAACGGCGATTGTAATGCTGCCGTAGCTGGGGGTGTCAACGTGATCACAAGTCCAGATGTATCCCCTCCCAACCAGTCCCACCCCTTACCCTTTTGGGAAAAATCTACAATAAGAGGTCTAATCATTTTTTTTTGTGCAACGCAGATGTATCTTGGCCTTGATCGAGCTCACTTTCTTAGTCCTACCGGTCAATGCAAGGCTTTTGACGAGTCTGCCGACGGCTATTGCAGGTCGGAAGGTTGTGGCATGTTCGTTTTGAAGCGGCTATCCGATGCCATCGCGGAGAACGATCAAATTCTTGGTGTGATTCGAGGCGTTCAAGTTAACCAAAGTGGTGAAGCACACTCAATCACTCATCCCCACGCCGCAACACAACAGAGATTGTTCAAGCGACTGTTGGAGGAGACGGGCATTGACCCTCTGGATGTCAGTGTTATCGAGGCACATGGCACTGGAACGCAAGCAGGTGATCCGATCGAGTTGGAGAGTCTTAGGGGAACCTTCGCCAAAAACAGAACCCCGGACAGGCCCCTCCATATTACTTCAGTCAAAGCCAACATTGGCCACTTGGAAGCAGCTTCTGGATCTGCCGGTCTTGCTAAATTGTTGTTGATGTTACGCAATAGCACAATTCCCAAACAGGTGTCTCTCAAAAATCTCAACCCAAGAATCGCCCCATTGGGCCAGGACGGAGTTCAAATTGCGCGCAGAAATTTGCTATGGAAACCTCACAAGGAGGGGGCACAACGTCTTGCTGTGCTCAACAACTTCGGTGCAGCAGGGTCAAATGGGATACTTCTTTTGGAGGAAGCACCTGCAAGACCGGAAGCCAAGATTCCCCTCTCTCGCAAGTCCTACCCGTTCACAGTAACGGCCAAGACGAAGAGCGCCCTCGAGTCGCTACGCGTGAAATATCTCAACTACCTGAACGAGAAATCCGATACCCTTTCCCTCGAGGATGTGTGTTATACCTCAACTGCTCGTCGCCAACCGTTCAATCACCGTATCGCAGTTACCGCAAATTCGTTTGATGATCTTATCTCACAACTCGGGAAGGCAACCCCCACCCAGGTCACCCCCGAGAAGGGTACCTCTAAGACAGTGTTTGTTTTCTCTGGCCAGGGTAGTCAATACTTGGGAATGGGCCGCGGGCTCATTGAGTCTTCCCCCCTCTTCCGTGAGATTGTGGAATGTGCTCACTACTCGCTTGTTTCCCTTGGATTTGTTGGAGTGCTACAGGTGATGAATGCCGCGGAGGGCGAGAAAATTACCTTGTCTGAGAAGCAGAAAGTAGAGGCTTTCCAATGCTCTATCTTTGTGTTGGAGTATGCTCTCGCGAAACTCTGGGCCTCTATGGGTGTTCAGCCCGACGCAGTCCTTGGCCACAGGTACAAACATTTTTTAAAAATACTTGATCTGCTTATCTGCTAATACGCTGTGTCCAGTCTCGGGGAATATGCCGCTCTGGCCATATCTGAGGTGCTCAGCTTCGAGGATGCCTTGAAGATTGTTGCCGGTCGCGCCCGTATGATGGCCAATAATTGCGAGTTTAAAGCCAGTGGCATGTTGGCTGTGAATGCGCCGCCAGAGAAAGTTGAGGAGATATTAAGGTCTCGCTCTGATACCCCAAATCTGGTCATAGCCTGTCGAAACAGCACTGCCGATTGTGTTGTTGCTGGCCCTGTCCAGGAACTGGATACCTTCCGCGCATATCTCAAAGACAACGCTATTGCCAAGAATGTCAAACTCGACGTCCCATTTGGTTATCACTCGGCAGCCATGGAACCCATTCGAGAACCACTCACCGCGCTTGTGGCCACTGTCAGAATCAACCCACCGAAGATAGTCACGGGATCCAACGTGTTTGGGCGTTCCATCGGTCCACAGGATATTGGTTCTGAGTACTTTGCTAAGCACGCACGACAGCCTGTTCGTTTCGCCGAGGAAATTCAAGACATTGTTAGTCTTCCAGGCTTCTCCGGTACCGTGCGGTATATTGAAATTGGTCCTCACCCAATCTCCCTACCTATGATCAGATCTACGCTCGGTAGCACCGCCGGTAGCTTCATACCATCAATGCACAAAACCAAGGATCCATGGGTAACTCTTTCAGAGTCACTCACGACTCTTTTCTTGGGAGGCTTCCCCGCCAAATGGCGTGAAGTGTTTGCCGGCACATCTGGCAAGGCTATCAACCTCCCATCATACCCTTTCTCGGACAACAAATATTGGGTCGGCTACGAAGAAACTGCTATTGAGCCAGCTAAAGCGAAGGCTACGCCAACGAATACCGTTATCAACACTGGCTACTCAATGATTGCTGCTTGTCTGCAGCGACCATCAGAGGGAGTTCCAGGCATCTTTGAGACTCCGATTTCTAACCTCGCATCTTTCATCAGTGGTCACAATGTTGGCGGATCTTCTTTATGCCCAGCATCCGTCTATCACGAGCTCGCCATGGCCTCTGCACGCTTTGGAGTGCAAGAAAACGCTGCTTGCTTACATACCTTAGGCAAAGTTAGGTACTCTCACCCACTGGTTTATGAGGATGGGTCGGACAAAATGGTACGCGTCACATTGAGTGTCGATAGCCTGACTGGCGACAGCGCCTTTGAGGTTTCCTCATATAGCGGCGAATTATCTACTGGCAGAGTCCATTGCTCCGGTGAGATTAAACAGACTCCCAAGGTCAGCATTGAGCACAAATTCCGTCGCAAAGCACTCAAGCTTGAGCTCAATAAGGTTAAAATCTTCTATTCCAATGGCTGCGAAGGACCTGAGACTATCCATACCCGAATGCTGTACGAGGTCATCTTCCCCCGCGTCGTTTCCTATTCGAAGCCTTACCAGACTGTTCGCACAATTACCATCGATCAGACCGGGACTGAGGGGTTTGCTGTAGTGAAAATGCCAGCTGGATACAAGAAGGGCAAATACGCCGTGCACCCGGTCTTCATGGATACTCTTCTCCATGCTGCAGGCTTTATCGCTAACAGTGGAGTCACCGCCGATGACGCCTGTATTTGCAATGAGGTCGGTCAGGCGAAGATTCTTTATGACGAGATTGACTACGATGATACATTCGGCGTCTACTGCAACCTTGTCTACTTTCCAAAGGAGGCTACCTTTGTGGCAGACGCCTATGCCATGAGCTCTGCTGGGAAGATTGTCGGGTCTATCAAGGGAATGCATTTCAAGAAATTAAAACTTGCCAAATTTAGAAGCCTATTGGCTGCTGCGACGGGAAAGAAGATACAAAATAAACCCATCCCTGCTACTCTGCCACCCACTCAGAGACCTCTTACACCAGTCTCGCGTGAACCCTCTCCTCCACCAATGGATATCGTGGATCAGGTGGCAAAGGTTGTGGCCTCGACCTGCGGTGTCCCGATCCACAGCATTACCTCTAGCACTGAGATGGAGTCCCTGGGAGTTGACTCCTTGATGATCTTTGAGATTGCCGATAAGCTGAAATCTACGTTCAGTTCTCTCAAGATAGGATCTTCTGAGCTTGCTGCATGCCATACCGTTCAGGATCTCGAGGATGCCATCCGCAGCAACCTCCCTACCCTTTCCCGCCCAGTAGAAAAGCCTACTACTCTTAGGGAAAATCAATGTCCAGCACCAGATGTCATGACTCCACCCCCGGAGCAAGCAGCATTGGATATTAAGGGATTTTTGGAAACTATTCTGGGTGTCAACGCAAGCGACATGCAGCCCGACACCGAGCTCGAGTCGCTTGGCTTAGATTCCTTGACTTCCATTGAGGTTCTACACTCGCTCAAGACGAGCATTGGTCTCGACATCTCTCCCGATACTTTTGCCGAATGCCGCACAGTCCAAGAACTCGAAGTTCTTATTACTAGCAAGAGTGCACGTCCATCCAATACCCCAACTGCTGCTTCTATTACAAACACTCACCAGTCAGAGCCCGTAACCGATGAGAATAATCAGCTAGCGAAAATGCTTCAGATGACATCGCTCCCGGTCTCCCTTCAGCGCTGGGAAGGCGCCAATAGCTCTTTATTTCTCATTCATGACGGAAGCGGTCTCTGCAACTATTATGGACGCCTTTCTTCTCTCAACCGTTCCGTTTGGGGATTCTACAACCCTCGCTTCTTTACTCAGGAGCCGTGGACTGGTGGACTGGTTGAGACGGCAACCGCATACAACTCCTACATTCAGCAGACTACATCAGAGCCATATATCCTTGGTGGCAAGTGACTACCATTCCCTGGCCTGCGCTTAGTATCTTACTATCAGAACTGACTTCATTCAGGTTGGTCATACGGAGGAGTTGTCGCGTTCGAAGCTGGCCGGCAATTGCTTCAAGCCGGCAAAAAAGTAATGGGAGTCGTCCTGATTGATTCACCGTGCCCCATCAACCACAAAGGACTTCCCTCCGAGGTTATCGCCGCTGTATCCAAGTCGGCACGATCTGGCCCCGGGTCTCGCCAGAAGATTGAGCAACTCATCAAATCTCAGTTTGAAGCCAACACCCGTAACCTCGTCAACTACAATCCGACGCCGTCAGACAAAAACCCCAAGCTCATCCTCTTAAGATCGCGCGAGGGATTCTCTACTCGTGGCCTGAACTGCCAGCCTCACGCTTGGTTAGAGGACAGAAGCGACCCTTCGGCAGCTACTGCAGGATGGGAGGAGCTTGTTGGTTCCCGCGTTCGTGTTATCGACATCCCGGGGAACCACTTTGAACCATTTGATAACAAGAACGTAAGGTTTACCTTAGAACTTTCTCTTTTTTCCTCCCCTAGCTCTCTACATCTCTTAGCCGATCACTCGCTCACATTTTTTTACCTTAGGTTCATGCGGTCTCTGGCAGTCTCAGCGAGGCCTGCCGTATCCTTGAGGGCTAGCAACCAACTACTGGTTCCGTCACTCGCTTCCTCTCCCGGAGGAGCACATCTCATTTGCATACTTTTGACTTGCTGTATTTCCTTTTTCTTCCCCGTTAAACTGTTGGCTTCTCATACATTGCTCTAAAATGGTCCGTTTTTTGTTGGCTTCGATTTTTCGCGCGGGGTCTCATAGAACAGTTGTTAGGACAGACAAGTCATTTCTGACAGAGGCACAACTGCTTACCTTTATCACAACTGCTTACCTTATCACAACCCTGTGTGCTCTCTTTGAAATTTTTTTTTTTTTTGTTCAATTCTCACTCACCCCCCCCTATTATAAATGATTTATCTTCTAGGTCGATTTTCACTTTTTCTTTCTTGCTTCCTTTTTTCTCCTCTGAAAGCTGTTTTCCAAAGGCGCGTTAAATAGGATTTTGTCATTTCTTTCTTTTTCTTTTTCTCTTTCTCATCTTTTATGGCTTCCGCGATTTTACATATTTGCAACGCCTTGCCTTTTTTTACCTTAGAAATAGTGTACAGTACAGTTTTAAATGGATGACTATGGAATAAATTTGGACTTTTACGTTTTTTCCCACCTTTGAGCTTTACCTCGGGAGGTGTTTCTCTGATACTAGTGCAACTATTATTATTAGGACCGATACCCCCCGATTCAACGACGCCGCCGGGGGGTGAGAGTTTACTAACAAAAAAAAAGAAACAACCCTCCACGAGGCCATCATACAATCAAAGCGCCAAGTAACTGCTCGAGTAGGTAGCCGTGCATATGCATAGAAACGTGAGCGGAACAACCGCCCAAGTCATCCAACGCGCTGATTTCCTGCTTGTTCCGCTCGGACTCCTCCGGCACCTATCCCGCAGCCTTACTAACCAATTGAGCGCTTACACCGGCAAACCCAACGATAAGATGTCGTAAAGGGCCCACCTCGCCGTTTTTCCCATTCGACGAAGGAACACATGAGGAGGGAGGAAGAGGAGAGGGGGTTGTTTCGCATTTCAAAAGATTATGGGTTAGTGGTCTGTACTAACACTTTAGCGGTGTGGTAGTGCCCACCTCTGCTCATAATAGAAGAGCAATCCCCACTCCTACCCCCTTACTTTGCCTATCCCTTGCATAAGCGTAGCCGTACAGTATCATACAAGTACCGGTATTAACAATTTAGCTAGGACCTCATGAAATCTTCGGAGATTCCCTCCCTCGATCGCTGGCTAGCAGGAAGATTATTTCCAACTAATGACGCTCGAAAGGCAGAATAGTCAACCCTCTAAGACACTATGAGGTATCTACGGCTCTGTGGAATTTGTACTGCCGTTTCTTTCCACCATCCAGTCACCACGAGTGCTAGAGCGGCATTCGGCCTCCGGGGTGGAAAAAGCGTTTTTCGAGTTCTAAGTTTCGAGTGGGTCTACATGATTAATATGCGAAAAGCCGTTACACACACCAAAGTCCTTCAACTCGAACACCTTGGATAAACATTTCTCAACCCACGGGGCTGAGTGCCCCTACTGACAACCTTCCTCTTTCTATGGGCGGGGGCCACGTATTGTACAAGTACCGGGGGTACTTACGCTACCACAACAGTACCGAATTTGTGATGGGAGAGAAACACGAGTGCAGTAGTCTTACTAGTATGACGTTCGATTATCTCTCAGCTTTTCAAGCATCGACGACCATCAAAGTGAGCGGAGGGAGAAGAAAGAGACCGAAATTTTCGATATCACATCTGGGAGGTTGACGGCGGTTGGCTGAATACAGTATGAGGGCCACCAGGTGGGAATGGCCCATATCAAACGCAATCAGACACATTTCCCAGGCCCAATGGAACGACACAAAGTACAAAACTCTCACAATTTCCCGCTAGTCTCAGACTCCAGTTCCTCAGAATTCCCAATACCTGAGATTTGGTATTATCTACGTTGGCTGGGTTGTCGGTAGAGGACAGATATTCCAACTGTTTTCTTTTTTTTCTTCTTTCTTCTTTTTCTTTTTTTCTGGCCCCGTCCCCACCTTCATCCCCTTTCTATGGGGATGGGTCAGGGCACTGCACCTCTGAGTGGCCTTTCCCTCCTCTTAAGCCTGTGTTGTGGGTACACCTG
The DNA here is from genome assembly GCF_000151645.1 of Tuber melanosporum. Lineage (NCBI taxonomy): Eukaryota > Fungi > Ascomycota > Pezizomycetes > Pezizales > Tuberaceae > Tuber > Tuber melanosporum. The sequence goes on along the minus strand of NW_003298831.1, from coordinate 182,848 downwards.
ACATATATGCCGGGGTGCACCCAACACAAGGTCATTCGGAGTGGAAACAACACAAGGTCGTTGGTTGGTCCGTGCATCCATTCGCCTTCCGCGATGGACAGGGGAAGGAAGTGCAAGGATTAGTGGGAGCAGATTGGACTGAAGCAGAACGCTTGCAACAAGCCCACCCCTCCTCTAACCGTTTTCTCCACTCAGTTGGTTGTTATGTCTCACTCCATTGTTACTATAGCTAGCTTAATCCGGACTAACTTCTTTTCTTGTAACTAATAAATTACTTGTTTTTTTTTGCCGCCTTCTGTTTTCCCTACTCGAGTGCAAGTACCACCTTTTAGAAAAAGCAAGTTCGAATACTATCGTTGAGCCTCTTACTTCCAAACCGGGCCAACCGGAGAAGTGATCAGTAATACCTTTGGCCTTGCTTTACTTAAGTCATTCTTCTTGAGGAAAACAACTTGGGCACTTTCCTGATCTTGAGTCACTTGTAACCCTGCCTTGCGGTACTCCAATACCGGAATATCCGCGACCTGCCGTACTGTACTGTACTGGTCCTAATGATTGGATTACATGTAAAATTCCTATCTCGCAGTTTCCCACCAACCGAAGCAAGGATGCGATGCGCCCCCCCCCTCTCACCTGCCCATGCCCACCGAGGAGAGAGGGTTAGGAAGGGGGGAGAGAGCACATGCTTCGCATCGCTCATCTCTCATTCATCCCTCATCGGTCCTTGGTTCATCAAAAACCTTTGCAACCGTAAATTACCGCACAGTACCTGACACATCCACAAACTTCATCTATCACCTCCCGCCGCAAAACTGGAAAGACAAAAAAAAAGAGAGAGAAAGAAAAAGGAAAACAGACAACAAAAGGAAGGAAAGGCAGTGGTGGAAAAGCAATCAGGGCGCGGCAAAAAAAACCTTAACCAATTCACCGAGCCACCACCCAGCAAGTCGGACGACACATGGACACGGTGCACGGTATTCGTTATTCGTTATTGAGTTCACACATGATGTATCCCGGACCCTGGGATTGGAAAATTTGTCGATGACCCTTCTCTCAGGGACCAACCAGGTAGATTATAACTTTCTCCCCGAACTCGGGAACGACACCAAGGTCCGGCGAGGGGGGTTATGGAACAGTTAACTCGTGGGCTACTAGCAACGTATGGCCTCCTCCGTTCTGGTTAATGAGTCCCACCCTTGTATCTGCCGGGATGGAAGTTTAAGGGGGGGGGGATTCTTCCTTTTCTCACGAGAGCAACAAGCTGAGTTGTGAAGTGAGTGAGAAACCCCGCACGGGTCATACAATTGCATCATCATGCGTGGCGCACAGGGCTGTCTGATCCCTTTTTTTTTCTTCCTTTTTTCCTTTTCATCTGTCATCCTTCGTCACTCGCCTCGGTGAGAATTGCGAAAGGTTTTGACCGTGAGGTCGTCTAAAAGGGTGAGGGGAGGGTGACCTCGGGGGCTCACATCTACTCCGGGATAGTTTTACCGAGGCTATGTCGTCGTGGTTGTAGGGGGGTCATGAATTATCACACGGTTTGGCTTCACCGGCCCTGATGATCTCGGTGTTTTCTTTGGCGAATGGGGGGATCTGAGGGGCTTCCTCGCGTTGTCCTTGGATTGTATTTTCACTTGCGCTTGGGAGAACAAATCATCGCAGGGTTGATTTGGGTTTTGATGTCAGAATCACGGAATCATACTCGGTTTCTTTCATGGGAATTGGTATTTCGTGATGTGTTTGTGATCAAGATCCTGTGTGAAGAGGTATAGTTAGACATAGGAGCGTACATGAGAAGCATCTCACTAATATGAAATTCTCTGGGCTGGTGACACCCAGCTTATCCTTTAGAGTTAACCACCAGGGCCCTAGGTAAAGGGCATGATACTAAAGAGAGAGCCTTTTTTTATTCATCTGACTATATTTCCATTTCCAGGCAATGGCTACAATAAAACAAAACATATGTTAACTGCACTCTCCGTGCACTAATCTCCGGCAGTACTCTGCAGTGATATACGCCGGACCAGTCATTCTTGTCTCCTCTCAACCAAAACCTGTTTGCAAGCCTTACCGGCAGAGACTAAACATGAGGTTAGGGGAAATGATCGTATAGTGACGACAGCCAACAGTTTTCTCCCTTAGGCACTCCACATCCGACCTGTATTTTTTATTTCAGAAGGAAATACAGGAATCAGGTTGCGGAGAGTTGAGAAACGCGAGTCGGTGCCGGGCAGGTAGTTATGCTCTTAGGTCCTACAGTTATCTTTCCTAAAGCTGTTTGCACATTTTCTTCAGCTCTCCCAGGCCCCTGGCGGCCGAACAGGAGATCGTGAGTGTATTGGGCGTGTCGCTTTCACAAAACCTCACTCGCTCTTTGATCAGATATAATATCATCCACAGATGCTAAAGAAGACGAGTCTGGAGACCGGGAAGTAGCTCGCCTGGATATCTTTGAAGGGGGGAAAGTCAAAGGTGTAGGGTTGTGTTCCGGAAAGCGATAGGCTTGGGGACATTTCACGGTCCCCCGAATTTACCATCAAGCACCCGGCACTGGGAGCTAGATGTTCACGGGGGACCACTACTTTGCAGGGTCAGTGAGTGACCGATTCAAAACAGGGAGGGGGGAATACCTGACACAGGAATTGACCTTGCAGCTCGGCATCTGGTTAATTCCTGGGGGCCGCCCGGTAAATATTTTTCTGCCTGCGGATGATAAGGGTTCTGATTGCAAAGACTCGATCACTTTTATTCCATCTGGAATCAGGATGCTACGGCTCATTGACAGTAGCTGAGTTTTCGCTCTGCGGGTCGCTCTTTCAAAACCTACTTGGGTTATTTTTCTGGGCGCGGGTGTCCGGGGTGAGAGGGTGAGAGAGTGATGAGACGTGATGGCAATGATGAATAATGAAGGAAACTTGCCTCTCCGGAAGTACACCCTCCGAGAGCATCAAAGAAGAGAAGGCGCATCTCCTTTCCGGTGCACCACGGTGTACAGAGAGGGCTGCGTTTCCGCCTTCCTTGAAACATTATTTTTCTTCCTCCAAAACTCAAATCATATTGGTGAGTACTAACTTGATCTGGCGGGAGTCGCAGGCGGTGGAACAATATGTGGGCAGGAAAACTGCCTTATGCTATCCTCTCGAAGGGGACATCTAGCTAACTGATAGAGCAAGATAATCAAGATTTTATTGTTAATTTCCAAATACCTGCTCGTTCCCTCCATGTTTACCGACGAAGACAAACGCCACACGTAACACGAGAGAAAATATACAAGTACAGGCTGGGGGACTCCCTCCAGGATCGCACGGCATGTGTCCGGAGATCAACTTTTCAAGATGCATACCTTATCTCCCTTCCGACAAAGGTTTCTATCAAGGGACTAGTTAAAATGTTTCTCCAAGAGATCTGAAGCGTGTATGGACTCCTAGAGTCGATTAACACAGATAAAGGTAGCTAGTTTACATCTTAGTTTTGGATAAGCCATATAGGAGTTCTTCAGGTAAAGCTCAATGTATATGGTGCATTCCATTCAGGGACTAATAGTAAGACACAGAAGGTAAACCAGATCCTCGAGCAATACTTGAATGGTTACTACTTTTATCAATAGGATAATTAGGTGTTCTTACTACTATCGGTATAGTATGCATATAGTACATCTACTTATATGTCTACTAGGCTTTTAACTTTTAAGAATAACTATGAGTTTTCATGCAGGACATACTAGCTTGGACTTATACCTACTCCTAAGTATCTCAAAGAGATTCTTGAAGACTATTAGAATAGGAGGAGAAGTGTCTATGGAATTCTTCTTTAATAGTGGTAGCGCTGAGGGAAATATAAAGTGACTTTTCAACTTGTAGTATATTTAGAAGAGCATTCTGGTGAAGCTTGAGAGACTAAATCTTAAGGGATTGTAGTCTTCATTAAATATAAAAAATTTTAACTAGGAAACATAACAACGCTAACATATCCGGGGAGAATATTCAATAGTAGTAATATATTGGTGAAAGAAAATCAATCAAAGTTCTAAAGGAGAGGACTTGAAGTAACAGGATAAAACTAACAAAACAAGTAATAGAATCCAAATGAGGGAAAACAAGTGATTACTATTAAAGTACCAAGTCAGTAATAACAGTAGTGTAAGCAAATGCCTAGCTAGGTATTAGCAGGTAATAATCTTAATCTTTTTTAGTTTTTCAACAGGTAATAACCTTACCTATTCTGTTCTCTCAATGTCTCAATAGCTCAGAGAACTCTGATCTTGGCTATCACTTCTGATAATGATGATCGTCTCGTACTCTTATTATTTCTTGTAAGTGAGACCTTTTTCTCATACAGCGTTGTCAAAATATATGGAGTATTGATTCAACTTATAGTATAGGAAAGAACTTAAGTAGTTGTACCAAAAGTCTTTTTTTTATTTTTATTTTTTATCATCATTTAATTCCTTGTTTAAGGTACAAGAACATTGCAGGCAGCGCTAGATATGGCATTAAGAAAACTCCTCTGCCCTGGACCAAGAGAAAACCAGTACCTACAAGACCCTCTAGTATGGGCCTAACCGTACACACTCTAAAGGTGATCAACTCAGGTGCCCGGTCAGTAGAGCTCATGACTTGAATATGAAGGGGTCTCGTCTAGAAGCCAACCATATGCCTAAGAAGATTTCTCACCTAAAAGACCTCCTTCTCACTAACTACATGTAGCCAACAGAATAAAAACCAAATAAGCTAGGCAGGAAAGCATAAGGAAAAATGCTACCCATAAACTACCTGACCTAAAAGGCCACAAAATAAAGTAACTATTGTCCACTGAACTGCCAGCTTGTTGTTTATAAAGAACCGCTTCTGAAGTGGACAGCTGGTGATGAGCCCTAAGGCCAGATGCCCCTAACCAGCTAAACCACAGATATAGTACAATATTACAACCTACCAATCGAGAACAAAGGCCTCAGTGCCAGGCTTAAGGAGTGGATGTTTGGCAGAAGGGATACTGCCCAGCAGTAGGGTGCTAGCTAAAGATCGACTGAGGGAAGGCAGCAGGCCAGAGCCTTAAAATACCATGCAGTGGAGGGAGGAGTTAGTAGAGTACTAGCCAAAAGGAGAGGAGGCAGTAGAGTGCAAGCTGATGCAATTAAAGTGGGAGGTAGAGAGATGGCCAAAGGCCCCAGAGCAAACCTGACCTTAGAAACTGAACTATTGCCATTTTACAATATCTCACATGTAGTTCCTTATTCTGGGAGAAATAGTATCACTTAGAGGAGAGAATCCCCCCAGCGGTAGGGATTCGGAGGAGCAAGAGAAGGAAGGTAATTGTAACCGGTACGGGTACTCGGTTATTGGTTTTGTTTTATGTTTTGTTTTAAGTATCATTTGATACTTGGTTTGTTTTAAGTATCGTTTGATACTTGGTTTTGTTTTATGTTTTGTTTTAAGTATCACTTTGATACTTGGTTTGTTTTAAGTATCGTTTGATACTTGGTTTTGTTTTATGTTTTGTTTTACGTATCGCTTTGATACTTAAGAAGTTTTACCAAAGTGAATGGATTGATATCTTTGATTAGTTTCGTTCATGCTAGAAATGAACAGATTTGTGTATTTAAAGACCGCCTGTTTCTACGATAGAAAAGGCAGACTTCGACAGACAGTATTTCAATATAGTTGGTTGAACGGTTACTTCTTTGTTCCCCAGTACACCTCTGAAGCCTTATTTATTTCTCAGCTCTTACCTTCTCTCTGGAAGAGCAGGCCACCTGCTAACTATCATATCTATTACCGATAAAGTGATTAGCACCTTGCGAACACGTTATATATTTTTAACCTCAGCAAGTGGTTAAGAACCTGTCCTCGGATTTAGGCCTGATCAATCTATCGATATCCACCTCAGAATACTAGTGGAGAGAAGCGGCGGAATCACGGCACATTTGGCTTCATCTCAAATCAAAGAAAGAGTCTTTGGCAACCAGGAGTGGGAAGCAAATCCCATGGCAAGATCTTACAAGAAAGAAACATCCCTGATTCTCTGCTAAGGAGCTGGGCGAACAAGCAAACATGGAAGACATACAACCTCCAGGAGAATTCCCTTCTACTCCAGCAAAGAAGCCTTCCTTTGAACCTCCAATCGACCATGAATCCAGTAGCGAATCAGACATGGCTAGCACAGGAGGAGGGCACTCTGGAGGAGGAAAATCTTGGACTAGGCAGGAAGAAGAGGAGGTACCCGCAGCATTTGAACCTCCTAAGTTTAAACTCCACCTCTCAGCAAAGTTTATGGGAGAAGGAAAAGACCTCAAACCCGAAGCCTTTGACCGATGGGCGATGGAACTCACACACTATCTTCTCCTGTAAGGGAAAGATGTGGAAGGCCCTACAACTGGACTATACATTGGATTATTCTGCGAGGGAAAGGCAACCGACGCATACCACCAATGCTATAAGGACTATGGCGGAAATGTGAGACCAAGAGGATCTACAGTCCTCGATTACCTGAAAGGACAATTCCAATCCTCTATTACCAACGACCTCCTATACAACAAATTCAACCAGCTCTAGCAAGTTAATGGAATGCATGTCAAGAGGATAACAGATGTAGCTACGGACCTATTAATGTATCAGGACCGAATGAAAAAGGGAAGCATTTCCAAATACATTCTTAGGCAACCATTCTATGACACTATGCACCCTACCCTCCGGCGAGAAGTAGAACCACTCGAGGAAGACGAAGACAACGATGATATTGTAACAATAATTGCAAGAGCAGAACGTAAGGATGCCATCCTCCATGAGACCAAGGCATACAAGATACAGACATTCTCTAGCAAGAACAGCCAACCACGACACAAATCCTCCAGTAACTCAGAAGACAATACCCCTCGGGTTTTCAAGAAGAAAACCAAACCTTCCAAAGAATCGAGATGGCAGAAAGGAGAATGCTTTGAATGTGGAAAAACAGGACACATGGCAAAGAACTGTCCTACAAAGAAAGGAAAAGGAAAAGTGATTAAGCAAGAAGCATCGGCTAACAATATTGAGAATAATAGTGATGATGCCCAATCCAGTGAATATGAGGAGATTCATATCGGATATATCGATGTGGAGTGCAATAGTGTCCGGCCTCCGGCTACATTTAAGGCACACACTGTCTTGGAAGGTACTATTCTCATCAATGGCAAGAAGGCTCGAGTCCTATTCGACACTGGCGCGATCGGAAGAGACATGATCAGCAATGCCATTGTTTGTGTCCATGGACTCCCAACTCGAGACCTCAACCAACCCATACAAGTCAATATAGTAGTAAAGGGATCACGATCCACAAGCTATAAAACCTGTAGTGCTACTATTCAACTTGGTTCTGCCATCCTACCCCCCCAGGAAATGCTGGTTGGAAACCTAGTCAAATACAATATCCTCATAGGAATGCCATTTCTGAACCGCCATAAAGCTGTAATCAGGTGTAGGGACGCAACCATCGATTTCCCAGATCAGAAGGTCAGAGTTTCATGCAAACTAACAAGTGGAGAGTACCGAGCCGCAGTCTGTGAAGTAACTGCCCAATGCCTATTGGATGAATACTCTGATGTTTTCCCTGATCAGATTCCCGAAGAACTACTGCCTATGAGAGAAGTAAACTACTACATTCGCCTTCGAGACCCCTCTAATCTTAAGAACCAACCCACCTACTCTATTCCTGATACATACAAAAGTCCACTTTGTAATTGGATCAACCAACAACAAAGAAGAGGAGTCATCTACCGAGCAGAAGCGCCAGGTGCCGCTCCTATGTTTGTTCAACCCAAAGTAGATGGAAAAAGAATCCGCCCCTTGGTTGACCTCAAACTACGGAATGAAAACACGGTTATGGACAGCTCCGCCATCCCAAACCAAATCTAAATCCTGAATACAGTTAGATAGGCTAGATTCCGAAGTAAGAGTGACCTAAGCGATGCCTACTTCCAAACAAGGTTAGATCTGGAATCCAAACGCTACAATAGTTTCAAAACACCCATCAGAAGTTTGATTAGCTAAGTTATGTTGCAAGGTGATATGAATGTACACGCCACCTTTATGCGAATTATGGAAAACCTCTTAAGCGAATACCGCTATCATTTTGTTTGGGTCTATATTGATGATATTCTCATCTTCTCAAACACCAAAATAGAACATGCCTACGATATAGGTTTGGTTTGTACCAAGCTAAGGGAAGCTAAATTCTACGCTAGCAAAAACAAATCTATCCTGTTCGCTGATAAACTCGATATCCTAGGACATGTTATAGATGATGAAGGAATACCTGCAGTCCCTGGAAAAATATCCTGTTTAATGGAATGGAGGACACCCTGGAGTCAAAAAGAACTCATACGATTCCTAGGACTAGTCAACTATATCTCCCAGTTCCTACCACACCACGCTACTGTAACAGCGCTGCTCACAGACCTTACTGGCAATGCAGAATTTGTCTGGACCCACACTCATGACCAAGCCTTTAGCAACATCAAGGAATTGATTAAAGACGCCAATGTTATACAACCTATTGACTACAGTAAACCAGAGCCCATATGGCTAATTACTGACGCATTGGATGTTGGAGTTGGAGCATGGGTTGGGCAAGGAGCCTCTCATAAAACGGCAAGACCGGCGGCATTACACAACAGGAAGTTCACTAATTCACAGATGAACTATGGAACAACAGACAAGGAAGCCATTGCTGTGATTGATGCTCTCGCCGCTTTCAACCACATCCTGATGGGCAATACCTTTACCATTGTTACTGACTACCAACCTCTCACTAATCTTAAAACAGAAAGAGTACCTGGAAGGAGAAGAACAAGATGGATAGGTGAGATCAGCAAATATGATGCAAAAATCATCTATACCCCTGGAAGAACGAACTATTTAGCTGATGCTCTCTCCCGCCTATATGAGAACCAAGAACTCGCAAACTCTCCTCTTGTTCATGACCACACAAGACAAAGCGAAGACAGCCCTGATGACACCTCCTATGAACAAGAACCATCGATGACTACCGCCAGCTCTGCCGCTCCCTCCAATCCTTTCTCTTACACCATGCACAGAGCTGCCGGAACTGAACGAGGAAAGGACATTGATGACAAATGGAAAGACGATTGCACCCTCCGCAGCATACCTCCTCATGAACTTGAACAAAGTAGACTCCACTGGTCCTACTGCTACCTCGAAACCTGCCCTTTTCACCAAACTGAGATTAAATTTGACAACAGATACCAACGACTGTACTATATGTCTGCTGATGATTCCAAAAACACCAGTTTTGACACCGCAGAAGGAGTAGAAGAGGTGATGGATGAAGATGATTCGACCCAACCTCCTCATACTGTTAATCCTGTCCCAACACGATACTAAGGTCCTGAAGAACTTGAACAAACAGCAGCCTATGTGGATGTAATATCCTATTTACATCCACCACAGTCAGCCCCACCATCCTCTCTTCCCATAATCGATTCAAACCCACTATACAGTGGACCCTTACGAGTATACAACAATGAAACCATTGTTTCGGTCATACCCCCCATGATTCCCAAGCATCACCGACAGCTCTATGAAACCTTTAAAGAAGAGGAAACCTCTATCGAACTGACAAGAGGATTGCTTATTGAGGATGAATGAGATGTTAGATTAACTACTGAAGAACTAACCTCCTCTTTCCGAAGCCAAATGATAGCAGGATATCGCAATGACCCGATTTACTTTAAAGCTATGGATAGCTCCAGGCATGGAGACCTCGCACCCTACAACATATCCAACGGAATGGTCTATACTAGCACTCGTTATGGTGAACACTGCCTTTACATCCCAAAAGGCCATATGTTCAATGGAATGACTATTAGGGAATATGTCATCACCGAAGTCCACAACAAAGGACACCATTGTGCGGACCGCAACCTCCAATATGCCTCAGAATATGATTACTGGCCTGAAATGCGAAAGGACTTCCGGGATTTCGTCAAACAATGCGAACTCTGTCAGGCAAATAAGGAGCGAATACAACTACCTGAAGGGAAGGCACAGACCCTCCAACTACCATGTGAAATATTCAAATCCTAGGCCATCGATTTCGCAGGACCATTCAACAAATCCGCCAGATATGATACCATCTTGGTAGCTGTGGATCGATTTTCTGGATATACCTGGCTCATACCAATGAAGGTTACCGATTCCTCCAAAGACACCTGGAATAATCTCCAACGATACCTATTCACACCCCATGGGTACCCTTTATCTATTGTCAGTAATGCTGATCCCCGTTTCACGGCCAGATTCTGGAAGCAAACCTTGACCTCTCTCGGAATCAACCACATTATGGCTGCCCCTGGTAATCATGAGACTAATGGCCAGACGGAACGAAAGATTCGCAAAGTCAAAACCGGAATTAGTAACATGATCAATGAATGACAAACCAACTAGGAACCAGCCCTAGTTGAGTTGGCCGCATATATCAATGCCCGATTTTTAGACACCGTGGGAATGTCCTCATGTAAGGCAATCTTCGGCCGTTAATACCCTCTTCTACCGACAACCCTATTTAAGAACTCCTCAGTCCCTGCCTCCTATTATCACCTGAACTGTAACCGGTACAGGTACTTGGTTATTGGTTTTGTTTTATGTTTTGTTTTAAGTATCGTTTGATACTTGGTTGTGTTTTATGTTTTGTTTTAAGTATCGCTTTGATACTTGGTTTGTTTTAAGTATCGTTTGATACTTGGTTTTGTTTTATGTTTTGTTTTAAGTATCGCTTTGATACTTGGTTTTGTTTTAAGTATCGTTTGATACTTGGTTTTGTTTTATGTTTTGTTTTAAGTATCGCTTTGATACTTGGTTTGTTTTAAGTATCGTTTGATACTTGGTTTTGTTTTATGTTTTGTTTTAAGTATCACTTTGATACTTAAAGAGTTTTACCAAAGAGTATCAATTGATACCTTTGATTAGTTTCGTTCATGCTAGACATGAACAGATTTGTGTATTTAAAGACCGCCTGTTTCTACGATAGAAAAGGCAGACTTCGACAGACAGTATTTCAATATACTTGGTTGAACGGTTACTTCTTTGTTCCTCAGTACGCCCTTGAAGCCTCCTTTAGTTCTCAGCTCTCGCCCCCTCTCTGGAAGAGCAGGCCACCTGCCAACTATCGTATCTATTTATCGATAACGTGATTAGCACCTTGCGAACACGTTACATTTTTTTAACCTCAGCAAGTGGTTAAGAACCTGTCCCTGGATTTAGGCCTGATCAACCTATCACTATCCACCTCAGAACGCTAGCGGAGAGAAGTGGCAGAATCACAGCACATTCGGCTTCATCTCAAACCCAAGATAGAGTCTTTAACGACCAGGAGTGGGAAGCAAATCCCACGGCAAGATCTTACAAGAAAGAAATAACCCCAGAGCTCTGCCAAAGAGCCGGGCGATCCTGCAAACACGGAAGACACACAACCCCCAGGAGAATTCCCTTCTACTCCAGCAAAGAAGCCTTCCTTTGAATTTCCAAACGACCCAGAATCTAGTAGCGAATCAGATATGGCTAGCACAGGAGGAGGGCCCTCTGGAGGAGGGAAATCTCGGGCAAGGCCTGAAGAAGAGGAGGTACCCGCAGCATTTGAACCCCCTAAGTTTAAACTTCACCTCCCAGCGAAGTTCACAGGCGAAGGGAAAGACCTCAAACCTGAAGCCTTTGAACGATGGGCCACAGAACTCTCACACTTCCTACTCTTACATGGAAAAGATGTGGAAGACCCTACAACCGGACTTATCATTGGATCATTCTGTGAAGGAAAGGCAACCGACGCATACCACCAATGCTATAAGGACTTCGGGGGGAATGTAAGATTAAGAGGATCTACAGTTCTCGATTACCTGAAAGGACGATTCCAATCCTCTATAACCAACGACCTCCTATACATCAAATTCAACCAGCTCCAGCAAGTTAACGGAACGCATGTCAAGCGAATCACCGATGTGGCTACGGACTTGATAACGTATAAGGACCGAATGGAGAGAGGAAGCATCTCCCAATACATCCTGAAGCGACGATTCTACGACACCATGCACCCTACCCTCCGGCGAGAAGTAGAACCACTTGAGGAAGATGGCGATGATATTGCAGTAATAATTGCAAGAGCAGAATGAAAGGACGCCATTCTCCATGAGACCAAGGCCTACAAAACACAGACTTCCTCAAGTGGAAACAGCCAACCAAGACACAAAGCCTCCAGCAACTCTGGAGATGACACCCCACGGGTTTTCAAGAAGAAAACAAAATCCTCCAAAGAATCGAGACGGGAAAAAGGAGAATGTTTTGAATGTGGAAAAACAGGACACATGGCAAAGAACTGCCCTTCGAAAAGAGGAAAAGGAAAGGCAATTAAGCAAGAGGGATCGGCCAACAATGTGGAAAGCGATAACGCCCAATCTAGTGAATATGAAGAAATCCATATCGGATATATCGATGTGGAATGCAACAGTGTTCCACCTCCGGCTACATTCAAGACACACACCGCTCTGGAAGGAACAATCCTAATTAATGGTAAAAAGGCTCGAGTCCTATTCGACACTGGTGCAATCAGAAGAGATATGATCAGTAATGCCTTTGTCTCTGTCCATGGACTCCCCACTCGAGACCTTAACCAACCCATACCAGTCAATATGGCTGTAAAAGGATCACGATCCACAAGCCATAAAACCTGTAGTGCAACCATTCGACTTGGTTCAGCAGTCCTACCCTCCCAGGAAATGCTGATTGGAAACTTAGCCAAATATGATGCCCTAATAGGCATGCCATTCCTGAACCGCCACAAAGCTATAATCAGGTGTGGGGAATCAACCATCGATTTCCCAGATCAGAAGGTCAGAGTCTCATGCAAGCCAACAAGCGGAGAGTACCGAGCCGCAGTCTGTGAAGCAACTACCCAAAAACTATTGGATGAATACTCTGATGTTTTCCCTGATCAAATACCCGAAGAACTGCCACCTATGAGAGAGGTGAACCACCACATCCGCCTCCGAGACCCGTCCAATCTCAAGAACCAACCGACCTACTCTATTCCTGACGCATACAAAAGCCCACTTTGCGATTGGATCAACCAACAACAAAGAAGAGGAGTCATCTACCGGGCAGAAGCCCCAGGTGCCGCTCCTATGTTTGTTCAACCCAAAGCAGATGGCAAGAGGATCCGTCCCTTGGTTGATCTCAAACTACGGAATGAAAACACGGTCATGGACAGTTCCGCTATCCCTAACCAAACACAGATCCTAAATGCAGTTGGACGGGCTAGATTCCGAAGTAAGATTGACCTAAGCGATGCCTATTTCCAAACTAGGTTAGACCCAGAAAGCGAACGCTACAACAGTTTCAAAACACCCTTCAGAAGTTTCATTAGCCGAGTTATGTTACAAGGTGATATGAATGCGCCCGCCACCTTTATGCGAATTATGGAAAACCTCCTAAGCGAATACCTCCACCATTTTGTTTGGGTCTACATTGATGATATTCTCATCTTCTCGAACACCGCAACAGAACACGCCTACCATATAGGTTTGGTTTGTACCAAACTTAGGGAAGCTAAATTCTACGCTAGTAGAAACAAATCAATCCTGTTTGCTGACAAACTCGATATTCTAGGACATGTTATAGATGATGAAGGAATACATGCAGCCCCAGGAAAAATAGCCTGTTTAACGGAATGGTCAACACCCCGGAATCAAAAGGAACTCATGCGATTCCTAGGACTAGTCAACTATATTTCCCAGTTCCTTCCACACCATGCTACTGTAACAGCGCCGCTCACGGACCTTACCGGTAATGCAGAATTTGTCTGGACCCACACTCATGACCAAGCCTTTACCAACATCAAGGAATTGATTAAAAACGCCAATGTTATCCAACCGATCGACTATAGTAAACCAGAACCGATATGGTTGATTACTGACGCATCGGATATTGGAGTTGGAGCATGGGTTGGGCAAGGGGCCTCCCATGAAACGGCAAGGCCGGCGGCATTACACAGCAAGAAGTTCACTAACTCACAGATGAACTATGGAACAACAGACAAGGAAGCCCTTGCTGTGATTGATGCTCTCGCTGCTTTCAACCACATCCTGATGGGCAATACCTTCACCATTGTTACCGACCACCAACCTCTCACTAATCTTAAAACAGAAAGGATACCAGGAAGAAGAAGAACAAGATGGATAGGCGAAATCAGCAAATACGATGCAAAAATTATCTACACCCCTGGAAGAACGAACTATTTAGCTGATGCTCTTTCCCGCCTATATGAGAATCAAGACCTCGCAAACCCTCCCCTTGTTCACGACCACACAAGACAAAGCGAGGACAGCCCTGACGACACCTCCTATGAACAAGAAACATTGATGGCTGCGGACAGCTTTACCACTCCCTCCAATCCTTTCTCTTACACCATGTACAGTGCTGCCGGAACAGAACGAGGAAAGGACGTTGATGAAGAATGGAAAGACAATTGCACGCTACGCAGCACACCTCCTCACGAACTTGAACAAAGTAGACTCCACTGGTCCCATTGCTATCACGACACCTGCCCTTTTCACCAAACTGAGATCAAGTTCGGCAACAGATACCAACGACCGTGCTATATGCCTGCTGATGATTCCAAAAACACCAGTTTCGACACCGTTGAAGGAGCAGAACAAGTGATCAATGAAGATGAATCAACCCAACCTTCTTATACCCTTAATCCTGTTCCAACGCGATACCAAGGTCTTGAAGAACTCGAACAAGCAGCAGCCTACGTGGATGCAATATCCTATTTACACCCCCCACAGTCAGCCCCGCCATCCTCTCCTCCCATAATCGATTCACGACCACTATATAGTGGACCCTTACGAGTATACAACAATGAAACCATTGTCTCGGTCATACCCCCTACTATTCCCGAGCATCGGCGTCAACTCTACGAAACCTTCGAGGAAGAGGAAGCCCCTACCGAACCAACAAAAGGATCCCTAATCGAGGATGAACGAGATGTTAGATCAACCACAGAAGAATTAACCTCCTCTTTCCGAAGCCAAATGATAGCAGGATACCGCCATGACCCGATTTACTTCAAAGCCATGGATGCCTCCAGGCATGGAGACCTCGCCCCCTACAACATATCCAATGGAATGGTCTTTACCAGCACCCGTTATGGAGAACATTGCCTATGCGTACCAAAAGGCCATATGTTCAACAGAATGACGATTAGAGAATATGTCATATCCGAGATTCACAACAAAGGACACCATAGTGCAGATCGCAACCTCCAATATGCCTCAGAATATGTCTACTGGCCTGAAATGCGAAAGGACTTCCGCGATTTTGTCAGGCAATGTGAACTCTGCCAGGCAAATAAGGAGCGAACACAACTTCCTGAAGGGAAAGCTCAGACCCTCCAACTACCATGTGAAATATTTGAATCCTATGCCATCGATTTCGCAGGACCATTCAACAAGTCCGCCGGATATGACACCATATTGGTAGCTGTGGATCGATTCTCCGGATACACCTGGTTAATACCAATGAAGGTTACCGACTCCTCCAAAGACACCTGGAATAACCTACAACGACACTTATTTACCCCCCACGGGTTCCCCTTATCTATTGTCAGTGATGCTGATCCCTGCTTTACCGCCAGATTCTGGAAGCAAACCTTAACCTCTCTCGGAATAAACCACATTATGGCTGCCCCAGGACACTATGAGACTAATGGCCAAGCAGAACGAAAAATCCGCGAGGTCAAGACCGGGATTAGGAACATGATCAATGAACGACAAACCAACTGGGAACCAGCCCTAGTTGAACTAGCCGCATATATCAATGACGGATTTTCAGATACCCTGGGAATGTCACCATATAAGGCAGTCTTTGGCCGCCAATACCCTCTCTTACCTACAACCCTATTCAAGAACTCCTCAGTCCCTGCCTCCGATGACCATCTAAACCGCCACCAAGCAATTCGGAACGATGCCTTCCAAGCTGTTAAGGCTGCCCGATTCCGAAGCACCACTACTGCCCAGAAACGACATCGCAAACATGTTCCCATCTCACCAGGAGACATGCTCATAGTACACGGTAACATGTTCATTACCAATGTCGGACGCAGTAAGAAACTACAACCCCGATGGCGAGGACCCTTCAAAGTCATATCCTTTGACGAGCATATAGAGAATTACACTGTCCAGATGGATGGACGCATGTACCGCCGCAATACTGCAGTCTTCCACGCCTCAGCTGTCAAACGATTCCATCCCAATGACGACTCCAAGTTTCCTGGGAGGACCCACTCTCGGCCTGCACCTATCATCATCGAGAAGAAGGATGAATGGGAAGTTGAAGAAATCAGAGACCACCGCATTTGGCATGGAAATGATCAATTCCTAGTCAAATGGAAAGGATATCCGACGAGCGAAAACAGTTGGGAACCACTGGAAGGACTTGAGCACACTATGGATATGGTGAACGGATGGTGGAAAGACAACATGCCAAACGAATCCCTCCCCCCAACAATCAATTATATCACCATGTGCTGGACACCTACAATACCAGAAACCGAGCGATGGCACGCAGAACTCGAAACTAGAGATGGATTTTGTGCACCACACTTTGAGTCAGAGTTCGAAAGTAGCGATGAGGAGAATCAAGCCATGGAGCAGGCTCTCGACAACTTTATCTAGTCACCAATCACCATCCGAATACCATAACGATGTCAAACTATGTGGAGCTCAATGTGAGGCAGCGACAACAGGTTGTTGGACTGTTGTTGAACCGCGATGTTATCCAACTTGAGGACTACTTCGAAATCCTCTGGATTGACTACTGTCCTGATTGCGATCATGCTTGGGTTGATGTACAGCACGAATCTGGTATCCGTGACTACTGTGATTTAGATTTCTTTGAGTCTAAGTGTTTCCTTAGAGTTTCCGTTTGTTCTTGGTGCGATACCTATGATGAAGAGTTTTTGCCGGAAACTGAAGCCATGAGTTTCTCGAAATCCGCCTTTGATGATTATTAGGTTTTGTTTGTTTAAACAGTTGTTTTGTTTTGGGGAATGTAACCGGTACAGGTACTTGGTTATTGGTTTTGTTTTATGTTTTGTTTTAAGTATCGCTTTGATACTTGGTTAGTTTTAAGTATCGTTTGATACTTGGTTTTGTTTTATGTTTTGTTTTAAGTATCACTTTGATACTTGGTTAGTTTGAAGTATCGTTTGATACTTGGTTTTGTTTTATGTTTTGTTTTAAGTATCACTTTGATACTTGGTTAGTTTTAAGTATCGTTTGATACTTGGTTTTGTTTTATATTTTGTTTTAAGTATCGCTTTGATACTTGGTTTGTTTTAAGTATCGTTTGATACTTGGTTTTGTTTTATGTTTTGTTTTAAGTATCACTTTGATACTTAAAGAGTTTTACCAAAGAGTATCAATTAATACCTTTGATTAGTTTCGTTCATGCTAGACATGAACAGATTTGTGTATTTAAAGACCGCCAGTTTCTACGATAGAAAAGGCAGACTTCGACAGACAGTATTTCAATATACTTGGTTGAACGGTTACTTCTTTGTTCCTCAGTACGCCCTTGAAGCCTCCTTTAGTTCTCAGCTCTCGCCCCCTCTCTGGAAGAGCAGGCCACCTGCCAACTATCGTACCTTTACCGATAACGTGATTAGCACCTTGCGAACACGTTACATGAACCGCCATCAAGCAATTCGGAATGATACTTTCCAAGCTATTAAAGCTGCCTGATTTAGAAGCACCACTACTGCTCAGAAGCGACGATGCAAACACGTCTCTATTATGCCAAGTGATATGCTCATGGCACATGGAAACAGGTTCATTACCAATGTTGGACGCAGTAAGAAACTACAACCCCGATGGCAAGGACCTTTCAAAGTTTTATCCTTTGACGAGCATACAGAAAACTACACTGTCCAGATGGATGGACGCATGTACCGCCGCAATACTGTAGTCTTCCACGCCTCTGCTGTCAAGCGATTCCACCCAAATGACGACTCCAAGTTCCCTGGAAGAGCCCACCCTCGACCTGCACCTATCATCATCGACAAGAAAGATGAATGGGAAGTTGAAGAAATCAGAGACCACCGCCTTTGGCATGGAAATGATTAGTTCCTAGTTAAATAGAAAGGATATCTAACAAGTGAAAACAGTTGGGAACCACTAGAAGGACTAGAACATGCTATGGATATGGTGAATGATTGGTGGAAAGACAACATGCCAAATGATTCCCTCCCCCCAACGATCAACTACATCACCATGTGCTGGACACCTACGATGCCAGAAACTGAGCGATGGCATGCAGAACTCGAAGCTATGGATGGATTTTGGGCCCCATACTTTGAGTCGGAATTCGAAAGCAGCAATGAAGAAAATCAAGCTATGGAGCAGGCTCCCGACAACCTTATCTGATCGCCAATCACTATCTGAATACTATAACGATCTCAAACTTTGTGGAACTCAATGTGAGGCTGTGACAACAGATTGTTGGACAGTTGTTGAACCGTGATGCTATTCAACTTGAAGACTACTTCGAAATCCTCTGGATAGACTACTGTCCTGATTGCGACCACGCTTGGGTTGATGTACAGCATGAATCTGGTATTCGGGAATACTGTGACTTGCATTTCGTTGAGTCTAAATGTTTTTTGAGAATTTCCTGTTGCCCCTGGTGTGAGACTTACGATGAATAGTTTTTAGCGGAAACTGAAGCCCTCAGTTTCTCAGATTCCGCTTTTGATGACTATTAGGTTTTGTTTGTTTAAAATGTTTTGTTTTGGGGAATGTAATCGGTACGGGTACTCAGTTATTGGTTTTGTTTTATGTTTTGTTTTAAGTATCATTTGATACTTGGTTTGTTTTAAGTATTGTTTGATACTTGGTTTTGTTTTATGTTTTGTTTTAAGTATTGTTTGATACTTGGTTTTGTTTTATGTTTTTTTTTAAGTATCGCTTTAATACTTGGTTTGTTTTAAGTATCGTTTGATACTTGGTTTTGTTTTATGTTTTGTTTTAAGTATCGCTTTGATACTTAAGAAGTTTTACCAGAGTGTATCGATTGATATCTTTGATTAGTTTCGTTCATGCTAGACATGAACAGATTTTGTATTTAAAGACCGCCTGTTTCTACGATAGAAAAGTCAGACTTCGACAGACAGTATTTCAATATACTTGGTTGAATGGTTACTTCTTTGTTCCCCAGTACACCTCTGAAGCCTCCTTTAGTTCTCAGCTCTCGCCTCCTCTCTGGAAGAGCAGGCCACCTGCCAACTATCGTATCTATTACTGATAACATGATTAGCACCTTGCAAACACGTTACAGTAATCGTAACTTAAACTGAGTAACTAGGAAAGTATGGGTGAATCTTACTGTGAGACAGACCCCGAAGTTACTAACTGAGACGTTCCACAATGGAGATCATGCAAGTGAGAAGAAAGATATCTACTACTTCCAGTGCTGACCGGAAATGAAAAGAGGAAGCAGACTGTGCCAAAGCTAAGCAAGCCCTCTAAGCGAGATAGGACTACTAGGTGAAGCTTATAATAACTTCTTCTACAAGTGAACAGGAAGACAAGCCAGGCAGTAGTGGAGAGACTGCTGAAGAAAAACTGTACTCCAAGGTAGAAACTATTGAGGAAACTAAGGAGAGGGTTGATGGCCTATGATAGTTGACTGTAGTATTGTCAAACTATATGGAAGGAAAATAGGAGCAACGAAGCTTGTTGTACTTGAGGTCTTTTTTTTTTTGTCCTGTCATTTATTTCCCCAGTTTTACTTACAGTAAGTCTGGGGGTCATGTCAGCCATCATCATGTAGACCGGTGCCTCCACACATCTTGTTCTCTAACAGCCAGAAGAAAAACCGTGACCCTAGAAAGGCTAACACCAACAGCTAGCAGGTGCCTGATCCTCTGATCCCATAACTTGAGTGTAGAGGGGACTTGCTTAGAGCCACCGATACTCAACTAGTCCTCTGTTTAAAAAACTCTCTTGCCAGTCTCCTATAAGGCTATTTACAAACAGTAAAGACAGAAAGTCTAGAAATCTATTCTTTAAAGCAAGAAAATCTCCCATTCTGACAGTATACCCCCCACTGAATAGAAGAAAGCCCAAATTAAGGAAACCCCAAACTGCTAGCCAAAACCAACCCCTTACCTACAACAACCCGAATCCCGGCCCAACCAGTGGGACAGATCACATCCATAAAGTCAAAGTACTGAATAGGCATGCTGTATTGGTGACATGAAGGTATGTCTTGGGAATATAGCCCCTTTTGATATGAGTGGGAGAAACTGTAAGAAAATATATCCTGTGGTAAGCAGGAGGTATTAGCGAAATGAGAGTCCTAAGCCATCTATCCAGGAGGGCTGGTAGGGCTATCAGAGGTAGCAAAAGAGGGTGTGGTAGTACAATACTAGTCGACAGTAGTATTGTACGTTAACAAAATTAACTGCAATTCAACAATTAGTGGTAACCGACTGTGACGAATGTGGCTTGGCAGGAAAAAGGTTTTCACATGACACATGGTTATGAGTCACAGGTATGTTATTGTTTCACACATATGACTCATTCGAGTCATATGATTTGTTATGTATGGGATTTGTGATGCTTTCGTACTTGGCTCAAATATGAGTCATGAGACGTGCGCCTGGTGAATGTGCCTTGCGAGTGTGCCTTGCGGGTATGCCTTGCACATATGATTAGTTTGTTATGATTTGATTTCGCACATGTGACCACTTTGGGTCACATGACTATGGGCAGGAAGAGCACTACATATGGAGGATGATATGGCCAAGGAGGATAGGTTCTTCACCCTTTGTTCTAAGTACTTTTCCTACTTATTACTTTAACGAATATAAAACACCTCTACAATCTTTATGTTTATTGCAATATTATCATTACACCAAGGAAAGCTCTTCACGAAGAAGAGTTAGAGAAAGCTTATGATAGGCGTTCCTGATAGGGGACAGAGGTCTTGTACTATCGGTAATGTAGGCAGAGGCCTAGTGCTATCATAAGACCAAGGGAAGAAATAGAAGAAGAAGTGAAGTATCGTTCCCCATCTCTAAGAACTAACCATCCAAGTGGGGATCATTACATTATAAAGCGTCACGTAGTGTGATGCCAAACGATATAAGACAGCATTCTTCAACCCAGACAGGGAAGGAGATATCGACATCGACAATCAAAACATCAACCTAGGGGGATTCGGCGACGTCCTAGATCTCGTTTCAGCAGAACCCTCGAGGGCAGCAAGTCCAGTAACCCCAGAGAAAGGATCACCAGTCGATAGCTCTCCTGCAGGAACTCCACAACCTGAGAGAATGTGGGGATTAGCAGTACAGGGACCACCAGCCCCGGTCGCTCCCACACCAGGCACTAGCATACTTGGAATGA
>NW_003298831.1:158336-161320 GCF_000151645.1 Tuber melanosporum | reverse complement strand
ACGCTATTTTGATATTTTGCCGTTAAGGGATATTGTTAGGAATACCGAGATCCGATACCTAGGAACCACCCTAGGTAGGGTAACCTCTCCTGAAATCGAAATCTCAGGTCTCCAACACCACCCTCCGGCCCCCTTACGGGGCCCGTGCGTCATCATACATATTGATCTAAGTTTTGTCCTGTGAGTATTATACCACAGAATCGAAGGTGTTAAAATAACACTGTATACGTTGCCGCCGTCCGTCCGACCGGATCCTGTTCGCAGGATATATAAGAGGGGACCTTCGGCTAGGTCTGGGAAGTATAACGGAGTGAATCTGTCAACTACCCAGAAGGTTACTAGGCTTCAAGGAAGAGATATCTTTGGCATAGGCCACAAGTAACGGGACGTTTTCGTGCAAAGAGTTGATGATGAATAGTAAAGGATCTTAATGAAAGACCAATACATTCACATCCACCCTACGATAACCAGAAGAGTCTGGAACTCCTGAGAATACTACCATCGAACCCATTGGAGTTCGAGGAGTGTTACAACTAAGTTCCGGTACATACTGCAACCGAGGGGGTGACTCCCAAACCGGTGACAGTAACCAGAATCCTATTACCCACGGTAACCAAAGGTTACCGACCGAGAGATTATCTACCAACCCTATGGAAAGGCTTCCTGCAGGTAAGTAGGAAGTCCTCTGGAAAAGATCTATTGGTTGGGTATGGAGTTATGAAGAGTTGAAGTTAGATGACCTAGAAAGTCGGTAATAACAACTATCTTCGCAGATGCAACCTGCAGACGAAACTGATCATCTCATCGACAAGGGAGACGATTGGAGCCAACACTGTTCGACTTGAGAATTGGGCCAATTGTCTAAAAAGACTCTCACTATCGGATAATTACTATTGGAAACAGCATGACTTCTAAATAGTCATATTATAATTATCAAAGAGGGTGTGATGATTTTCAGGGTCTCCAGGTGTTCACACCTTGGAAGAAAACCCGACGTTGCGAGTTATATTGGAAAAAGGTACATGGTTGTATGTTAGTTAGATGTAGCCCGCGAACACTCAGACGCGGAATATAAATATCGAAGTGCCTCCCAAGCTTTAGACATCATCAAGCAACGGAGAAGAGACATTAACAATATAATATTGTTCTTACGATTTTACATTACTTTACTTTACCCTACTTTACTTCGCTCTTAGTAGTCATAAACGAAACGAGTGAAGTCCGAGCCTTCCTAGACAATCTCCGTCTATAAAAACGAATCTCGATCGGCCTAGACAACTCTGAAGTCTATCGGGTTGTCTCCGCCTAACAGATATTGAGATCACCATGATGAGATCAAGATTCCATATGTAGAATCTCTACTAACAAGACTCGCGGGACAATGAATCATGCCTTTCCAAGATGGAAGGAAGCAGAGAGAATGGATCATGTACGAAGAGTTCAAAGCGATACTCTTCGAACAATTTGGGGATCCTAACGCCAAAGAGACAGCATGACGAAAGCTCGGAAAAACTCCAACAAGGAAAACAAACCTTTTCAGCATACTGGAACGAATGCCGAATATTGGAATACAAGGCAGAGTTTGATGATACTACCTTATATATCATCCTCCTGAGAAACTGTAGTGAAAGACTCTGAGGAGCATGGGAAATCTCTGACTTGCATTATACCATGGCAGGACAATTTGCAAGGTGAGCCATCAATAAGGAAAGCAAGCTAAACATGGTTCGAAACAATGCAGAAAATACTATAGCATACAGAGTGGTCCAATCATCCAGGAATATGGATGGAACCTTCAAACCGCAAGCAGCTGGAGGAGAGAGTTGAGCATTACTACCAAGTGAACCAATGGAGTTGGAAAAATCAAGGGCAGGACCTGCTCGGAACTTATCTAAGGAAGAATATGCCAGAAGAATGAACAGGAAACTCTGCTTAAGGTGAGGAAAAGCAGGACATCGGATACAAGAATGCAGAAGCCGACCCGACAGTAGATACCAAGGCACCAAAGCTGCTGAAAATAATCGCTTCCAGAATCAAAAGAAGAGCAACATTCGCGAAATGATCACAGAAGATTCACCGGCGGAAAACAATAAGGGTCCCCAGTAAACGGTAGTCTGAGAGACCCAAGATGTGGACCTGGAAAACCCATCTAGTTAGCAAACTATTACACCGCACTATATGCGCAAAGAGGAGAAGGAGACGGAGATTATGTGATGATCAAGATGAAGATATACACTGAAGAAAACCAAGAAACAATAATATATGCAATGCTCGACTCCGGGGCTACAGAAGATTTCATCGACAAGGAAATTTGCAACAAATACGGCCTCCATATGAAAGACGTGAAGAAAGCGAGACAAGTCTACCTAGCAGATGGAAAGCCAAGTGCAATGGGTCCTATAACCCATACTGTGACAGTACCTATAGACATTGACAGCCATAGGGAAACAGCAACCTTTCAGGTAGCAGATCTTAAGAATTATAAGATAGTCCTCAGGATGCCATGGTTGTGAAAACATAATCCAACAATGGATTGGAACGGGAACAAGATGACCTTTACAAGCAAACAATGTACGACAAGATGTCTCAACAGTTCGCCTGTGGTGTACTCGACACCGATACGAGAGGCGGAAGAAGAAACTTTGCATGCAAAGTTCACCAAGATGCAGCAAGATAAGAGAGTCTGGATACAAAGACTGGACCAAGAGGTAAAAGTGCCTACCAAGGTGTAACGATCCCCTTTCAGATAGTTAGTTCTTTTCGACGGGGAACGATACTTGCCTCTTCTTTCCCTTTCTTTCCTTGTCTTACAATAGCTTTAGGCCTCTGCCTATGTTACTGAGAGTACAAGATCTTTGTCTTCTATCGGAAACACCTATCGTAAGCTTTCTCTAACTTGTCTTCGTAACGAGTGCTTCTTGGCGTAATGATAAGGATGCAAATAAGGATAACGATCGTAAAGGTGTTTTATATTTGTTAAAGTA
>NW_003298831.1:151390-158214 GCF_000151645.1 Tuber melanosporum | reverse complement strand
TGGCAAAGTGGTCACATGTGCGAAACCAATTCAAAACAAACTAGTCATGTGACCAAAGTGATCACATGCTCGAAACCCAAGACCTTATAGCGAGGTCATGTGCAAAACTCATAAACCAATCATAACGCAATAAACAAGTCATATGACTCGACTGAGTCATATGCACGAAACCCATGACATCATAATGAGGTCAGGTGCGAAACATAAATCATATGCGCAAGGCTTGCCTGTAAGGCATACTCGTAAGGCATACTCGTCAAGCGCATGTCGCATGACTCATACTTGAACCATGTGCGAAAGCATCACAAATCCCACACAGAACTAATCATACAACCCGAATAGGTTATATGCGTGAAACAATAACATACCTGTGACTCATAACCATGTGTCACGTGAAAACCCTTTCCTCACTAAGCCACGTTCGTGACAAGACCTTAACAATATAATATTTTATTTACGATTCTACCCTACTTTACCTAGTTTACTTCGCTCCTAGTAGTCATAAACGAAACGAGTAAAGTCTGAGCCTTCCTAGACAATCTCCATCTACACAAACGAATCTTGATTGGCCGAGACAACCTTGAAGTTTATCAAATTGTCTCTACCTAACAGGGGCATCTTCTTCAGAGTTGGTGGAGGACTAGCGTTGCGGTTGACTATTCCTGCTAGAGGAAGTCTGCGTCTTGTATGCCTTGGTCTCATGGAGAATGGCATCCTTTCGTTCTGCTCTTGCAATTATTATTGCAATATCGTCGTCGTCTTCCTCGAGTAGTTCTACCTCTCGCCGGAGGGTAGGATGCATAGTATCATAGAAGTGTCATTTAAGGATGTAGTTGGAAATGCTTCCATTCTTCATTCGGTCCTTATACATCAATAGATCTGTAGCTACATCTGTAATCCTTTTAACACGCGTTCCATTAACTTGCTAGAGCTCGTTGAATTTGTTGTATAGGAGGTCGTTGGTGATTGAAGATTGGAATCAGCCTTTCATGTAATCGAGGACTGTAGATCCTCTTAATCTTATATTTCCGCCATAATCCTTATAGCATTGGTGGTATGCATCGGTTGCCTTTCCTTCGCAGAATGATCCAATTTATAGTCCAGTTGTAGTGTCTTCCATATCTTTTCCTTATAGGAGAAGATAGTGTGTAAGTTCCATCGCCCATCGGTCAAAGGCTTCGGGTTTGAGGTCTTTTTCTTCTCCTGTAAACTTTGCTGGGAGTTGGAGTTTAAACTTAGGAGGTTCAAATGCTGTGGGTACCTCCTCTTCTTCCTGCCTAGCCCGAGATTTTCCTCCTCCAGAGGGCTCTCCTCCTGTGCTGGCCATGTCTGATTCGCTACTGGATTTGGGGTCGATTGGAGATTCAAAGAAAGGCTTCTTTGCTGGAGTAGAAGGGAATTCTCAAGAAGGTTGTGGGTCTTCCATATTTGCAGGTTGGCCCGGCTCCTTAGCAGAGCGCCGGGGTTGTTTCTTGCTTGTAAGGTCTTGCCGTGGGATCTTCTTCCTACTCCTGGTCGTCAAGGGCTCTATCTTGGATTTGAGATGAAGCCAAATGTGCCGTGATTCTGCCGCTTCTCTCCGCTAGCATTCTGAGGTGGATATCGATAGGTTGATCAGGCCTAAATCCGGGAACAGGTTCTTAACCACTTGGTAAGGTTAAAAAAATGTAATGTATTCGCAAGATGCTAATCACGTTATTGGTAAATGATACGATAGTTGGCAGGTAGTCTGCTCTTCCGGAGAGCAGGCGAGACCTGAGAACTAAAGGAGGGTTTAAGGGTGTACTGAGAAACAAAGAAGTAACTGTTCAACCAAGTATATTGAAATACTGTCTGTCGAAGTCTGCCTTTTCTATCATAGATACAGGCGGTCTTTAAATAAAAATCTGTTTATGCCTAGCATGAACGAAACTAATCAAAGGTATCAATTGATACACTCTGGTAAAACTAATTAAGTATCAAAGCGATACTTAAAACAAACTAAGTATCAAAACGATACTTAAAACAAATTATAAAACAAAACTAAGTATCAAATGATACTTAAAACAAATCAAGTATGAAAATGATACTTAAAACAAAACAAAAAAAAAACCAATAACCAAGTACCCATACTGATTTCACCTGATCAACCTATTGTAACAATCCCGCCTTGGAATAGTTAGCTCTTGGCAACGGGGAATGATACTTCTCTTCTTCTATTTCTTCCCTTAGTCTTATGATAGTACTAGGCCTCTGCCTACGTTACCGATAGTACAAGACCTCTGTCCCCTATCTGGAACGCCTATCGTAAGCTTTCTCTAACTCTTCTTCGTGAAGCGCTTTGGTTGGCGTAATGATAATATTGCAATAAAGATAATGATCATAAAGGTGTTTTATATTCGTTAAAGTAAGAAGTAGGAAAAGTGCTTAGAACAAAACATGAAGAACCTATCCTCCTCGGCCATACCGTCCTCCTTATATAGTGTTCTTCCCGCCCATAGTCATGTGACCCGAAGTGGTCACATGTGTAAAATCAAATCATCATAAACTAATCATAACGCAATAAACAAGTCAAATGACTCGACTGAGTCATATGCGTGAAACCCATGACCTCATAACGAGGTCATGTGGAAAACATAAATCATATGCCCAAGGCATACCTGCAAGGCACACTCGCAAGGCACATGTCCTATGACTCATATTTGAGCCAAGTGCGAAAGCATCACAAATCCCCCACATAACAAATCAAATGACTCGAATGAGTCATATGTGTGAAACAGTAACATATCTGTCACTCCAAACAATGTGTTACGTGAAAACCTTTTTCCTGCCAAGCCACATTCATGACATTAGCTCCCCTCCTCCTAAGCCTGAGTCCCATCAGGCCTTTTCTTCCAGTTTCAATAGTTCCCGTCCTGCCGAGCACATGGTCCTTTTCAGCTTGTGGAACTTTTCGTCTGCTGTCCTCCATCTGACCCTGACCAATTCTAGGGTCAGATTGGCCATCTTGATCGTGTACTGCTGATTATCGTTCAGCTGTCTTAGCTCCACGATCGTTTTGTCGTTTGCTGAAATAGTGACTTCGGGCTGGCCAGGTTGTTCTCGGAGTCCCCAGATTTGCCTGTGTAGACTCCTGACGTCCAGTTCCGTGTCTGCTCAGGAGTTTTGGGCCCCTCCCTCTCTGGACTGCATCCTCGCAGCCCATGCCTTTCTGGCATCCTCTCCTTCTAATTCTTTCTTGCTTCTATTCTTCTACGGGTAGAATCCCGCAGAGATTTTCTGTGCCCTGTGCATCCTGCACCCAGTTCTGAAGCATTGTTGCCAATGCTTCAGGACGTGGTTCGGGTGTGGACCACGCTTTCGACATTCCCTCGGGAACCATCCCAAGCCTTCTTTGTCGCCAGAATATGTTTGGCAACTGT
This sequence comes from Tuber melanosporum, assembly GCF_000151645.1. Lineage (NCBI taxonomy): Eukaryota > Fungi > Ascomycota > Pezizomycetes > Pezizales > Tuberaceae > Tuber > Tuber melanosporum. The sequence continues at coordinate 154,813 of NW_003298831.1, read as the reverse complement.
CATCATAGCATACTGTCCATGACATGGCGTTATGCTGTGCTTGTTTTTCCCTTTCTCTGAGTTCTTCGTCAGTTGGCCCCATGAATGAATATTCGGGGCTGGTCAGTAAGGTTTGGTGGAGGCTATCGCTCCAGCCCTCGGGTTGTTCCAATGGCGCTGGAGCCTTTCCCTCGCCTTTGTCTTGGTTGAATGTGATCGTTACCTGGGCTGGGCTTACTTGGGTATCACTGGTGGAAGGTTGAGATGGCATCTTGTGTATGTTCAAAGTTGTGTGCGAATGTCACGAATGTGACTTGGCATAAAAGAGGTTTTCATGTGACACATGGTTATGAGTCACAGGTATGTTATTGTTTCACACGTATTACTCATTCGAGTCATATGATTTGTTATGTGTGTGATTTGTGATGCTTTCGCACATGGCTCAAATATGAGTCATGGGACATGCGCCTGGTGAGTATGCCTTGCAAGGATGCCTTGCGGGTAAGCCTTACGCATATGATTTATGTTTTGCTCATGACCTGATTATGAGGTCATGGGTTTCGCACACATGACTCAGTCGAGTCATATGACTTGTTTATTGCGTTATGATTGGTTTATGAGTTTTTGTACATGACCTCGCTATGAGGTTATGGGTTTTAAGCATGTGATTACGTTTGGTCACATGACTAGTTTGTTATGATTTGGCTTCGCACATGTGACCACTTTAGGTCACATGACTATAGGTGGAAAGAATACTATATAAGGAGGCCGATACGACCGAGGAAGATAGGTTCTTCATGCTTTGTTCTAAGTACTTTTCATACTCATTATGTTAACGAATATAAAACAACTTTACGATCTTTATTGTTATGGCGATGTTATTGTTACGCAAAGGAGGGCTCTTCATGAAGAAGAGTTAGAGAAAACTTACAATAGGCGTTTCTGATAGAAGACAAAGGTCTTGTACTATCGGTAATGTAGGCAGTGGCCTAGTGCTATCGTAAGACAAAGGAATAAGAAGAAAGAGAAGAGAAGTATTGTTCCCCGTCACTAAGAACTAACCATCCCAGGAGGGATCGTTACAGCGAATTACCAAGTTCTATCGTGTTTGGGTGAATATCCTGTCCACCTGGCTTAGTAATCGAGGTGACCGTGGAAGAAGCAGGAATTGACTATTTCGCCGAGCTCGTATTCTGGTTCTCCGTTGAGTTTAATTGGAGGGGGAGGAATAATTGTTTGTGAGGAAAACTTGTTGTTATTGTATAATTTGAGGAGTGAGATGTGGAATGTGTTGTGTATTTGTGTCGAATTTGGGAGGTGGAGTTTATAAGCTTGGCTGCCCACTCTTTCCAGTATCTTGAATGGTCTGATTTTCTTGCAGTCCAATTTCTTTGACGGTCGCGTCATATGGATATTGCATTGTATTAGCCATACCAGATCTCCCAGTTGTATGTTCGGACCCTGTCTTCGGTGCTTATCGTATTGTTCTTTTTGTTGTTGTTGTGCTTGACTCATTTCGTATTGTAATGTCTCATGTAGTTTTCCCATATCTGTTTTGTCCCGTATTATACCATTAATCGTATGATATGTGGTCTGACTTTGTGGATGTTGTCTGTAATTCGTGAAGAAGGGTGTCGTGCTGATCGTTTCTCGCCTTCCATTGTTGTATGCTAATTCGGCCATTGATAACAGTTTGTACTAATCATTTTGTTGATAATTGATGTAGGACTGTAAATATTGTTTGAGTATTGGATTTACCCGTTCCGTTTGTCCATCCATTTGCGGGTGGAATGCTGTGCTCATTCTGTTCTGTATAAAATCCCTCATGTTAATATCTTTTCTGACTGGAATAAAATGACTCATTTTAGTTAGACGATCCACCACGACCAGGATGCTATCGTAATTTTCCAATACCAGTAGGTCCGTGATGAAATCCATAATGATTGTTTCCCATGATCGTTCGGGAACTTCGTTCGATTTCAGTAATCCATATGGTGCGTGTTTAGCCGTTTTCGTCCTTTGACATATGTCACAGTTTTTGACATATCTTTTGACATCTTCACATAGTCCTGGCCAATAGAATGACCTTCTGATGAATTCCATGGTTTTAGCCGTTCCTCCATGTCCTGCCATTCGGATATCATGGTGTTGTCATATGATATCTGTCCTTATCTCTTCTTTTTCCGGAATCCATTGTTATTCGCCGTACCACATGTTTCCATCCTTCTATTGGCACAAACCCAGAGCAATTCCTTTCAACTCCTTTTTTCCTTCCTTCAATGCTTCTCTTATTGCCTAAATTGTTTTGTCTCTTTCATTTGCCTTCTCAATTTCCCTTTCCTCAGTTGATGTGAATTGGATAACCTCTATTGCCTCAAAGTAGGTTTTTGGTAATAGTGTTCGTGTTTTTTGTTTGATTCTTGCATCTTCTCTCGTTTGTGGTTTGTCGCTTGCAATCCTTGTGAGAGCATCTGGCTTTCCACTTTCTTTGCCTGGTCGATATTCGATTTTGAAGTTGTATTTACAAAGATATTCCGTCCACCTTATCTGGCGGTCGTTCCATTCTTTTGAAGTCATGAACGGGACCAAATTCTTATGGTCGGTTAGACCTCAGACTGGATGTTCGTTGTTCAAAACATATCTTCTCCATTCCTTTAATGCTTGAACTATCACTAATAGTTCTTTGTTCGCAATGTCGTAGTTGCACTCTGCAGGGGTTATTGTCTTGGATCGGTAAGACACTGTCCTCCATTTTTTATTGTCACATTGTTGGGATAGTATGCCTGAGCGTACATATTTTGAGGCGTCCGTTTCAATCATTGTTCTTCGGTTTGGGTCGAAATGAACCAGTATGGGTGCCGATGTTAGATGTATTCACATTGCATCATATGCTTTCTGTTCTTTTTCTCCCCATTCCTATTTCTTGTGTTTCTTTGTTAGGTTATAGGGTGGTTTTGCAAGCTTGCTAAATCCCTCTATGAACTTTTGATAAAAGTTGCAGAATCTCATAAAGCATTGAATATCTGTTTTGTTGTTCGGTTTGGCCCAATCCCATATTGCTACTGTTTTGACAGGGTTGACCTTGACCCCACGTCGATTGATGATAAATCCGAGGCATTCTGTTTCTTCCTTATGGAATTCGCATTTTGTTGGTTTGATCTTTATTCCTGATTCTTGTATTGCGGCCATAATATTGCTGATATCCTTCTGATGTTGTCGCATGTTTTCCGAGTAGATGAGTACGTCGTCCAAGTATACGATGCAACATATGTCAAGGTACTTATTGAGTACCTTGTTGATCTATCTCTGGAATGAAGCCGGTGCATTGGTTAGCCCGAAGGGCATAACCAGGTATTCGAACATTCTGTATCTTGAGGCAAATGTTGTCTTCCATTGATCTCCTGTTCCGCGGGGAAAGCTGATATGATGTTTTAGCATGTGTCG